>NC_137969.1:229530585-229688085 GCF_963924665.1 Micromys minutus
TTACCAACAAGACGAAGAAGAGGGAGCCACCTAAGGAGGAGCTGCAGTTCTGTGCTGTCTGCCTCGCTTACCTCCCTCCTCCTCTCAGGTTCAGGGGTGGGGAATGGAGTGGAGTTTGGCCTGACCAGAGGTCTCATGGAGTTCAGTGTTAGGCAGGCTCCCTTCCTCGGCATGAGCCGTGAGCCTTTGTGTCTCTGTCCAGCTACAAGCACAATACATCCCAGGGACAATGGTCTGTCTGGTGTCTAGAATACATTAAGCTCCTGGAGGCAAAGAGTGGCTTAGACTGGCTCCTGAGGCTGAGGTGTCTGGAGAGAAGGCTCCCTATCCAGCTTTAACCCCATGTGTAGGGTGGCCCCTCTTTCCACACCCTTCACAATTTTGTGGTTTTTCCCTTCTTGGTCTGCACTAGTCGCCTTTCAACTGTCCTTTTTATTTTTTGTTCTTTTCTTTCTTCCTTTTTCTTTGCTTTTGTGATGTTTTTTCTTTGTTTTGTTCTTTGGTACTAGGAATGGAACCCAGGGCTTTGTGCTTGCTAGGACTGGCCTATGGGTATGCCCATGGGGCATTTTCTTTGTGGCTGATCAATGTGGAAGGGCCTGGCCCACTGTGGGTGGTGCCATCCCTAGGCATTTCCACCACCAAGCCTTTTCCCGAGCCCCTTTATTTCACTTAAAATACATTTCTTATTCCTCAACATCTGCTTGTTTTTTAGCAATTAATAAGCATAAGATACACACATATTGAAGACCTGTGACTATGAAGTCACACCCACATGGAGAAGGCAGACAAAGCCCCAGACCTCTTGAAATTTAGACTCTGGAGTCCGAATAATGCATTCAGCCCAGGGCTAGATCCTTTTCCATGTTCTTAATGTACCCTAGATTATCCTCTAGACATATATGGTAGAAACCCATCTAGGATTTGTTAGAATTATAAAAATGTGACACAAGCATCTGGAGGCCCTCCTCCTGTCCCAGACGACTCCACCCAACTCCCACCCCTTCTTTCATTTTATTCCGGTGGGAGGGCATGCTACTATGCTGGGGCTTTCTCTGACTGTTGTGTGTCCAAGGCTACATAGCTGGTAAACATTCTCAGGGGCCACCTGTTCTAAGAGGGTGGACCCAGCAGGGCAAACTCATCTTCACCCCACTCAGGCTTGTGGTCTAGGCTCTAGGAGCACAGAGAGAGCAGGGGGGCAAAGGGAGTGCTCAGTCTGGGGTAATTCCCGTGGCTCCTCCTACAGGGTGCTAGCATTACTCCATTCCCCAGCCTTGCTGTGTGGTTTGGGCACACTTGCCAAGTACTCTGCTTTCTGTTAGGAAAGCATCAGCTGTTTCCTCATACTTTCAGGGTCCTGACGTCACTGTTTATGCTCAGCAGCAAACAGCCTGTAAGCTCATGCATATGAGAGGTGGCCAAGTGTCAGCAGCCGGAAGAGAAGGAGGAGGAGGAAAGGAGAGCACAGGGACAATTGTCTACATGGGGGCAGGGGTCACTACTTGTCTCAGACACCTGGCAGAGGTTCTCAGGACTGGTGGGACACCATGACAACCTAGGGTGACTCCGGATTGGTTGAAGGCACATAGTCCAGGACACTGACTTAGAAGGGGTTTTCCATATGAATCTGGCTTGCCCTTTCTTTTCCATAGGAAAGCATTCTGAGGTCCCAAGGGGTGGGATAACTTAATCTCAGGATCTCGGTCCAGTCCCTTAGATCACTGTGCGTTCAGACCCATCTTCTGTGTTAACACTCAAAAATCTTTTAACTGTATGAAGTATAATTAAATATAGACTCATGTCTGTGTTTTCATGATCAAAAGTATAAACAACACTTTTTTATGAGACAGTGTGTTGCTAGATTGTGAGGTTGGCTTTGAACCTGTCACCTTTCTGCCTCAGACTTCTGGAGGTATAGACATGAACCACCTCACACAGTATTTACACCATTGTGTAATTATTTTAAATAAAGGTTGGAATGTTCTCAGAAGTGAAAAGGAAAGAATACAGCTTCCCCCAGCATCTGTGCCACTTCTCCGGAAGGACTTCATGACTTTCTGCTCCTGAGTACAAATTCCCTATGCACCATGACCCTGTTACACCCAGTACTGTAATGAAGGCTGGCGTTGAGCTGGTGATTCTCCTGCCCCAGCCTTGTGAGGATTTCAGATTTGTCCTCCACACTTGGCTGAAGCAATTTTAATGTCTAATCCAACTCTCATGCCCTGGAAGCCTTCGTGTGTATGTGTGTGTGTGTGTATGTGTGTGTGTGTGTGTGTGTGTGTGTGTGTGTGTGTGTGTGCGCGAGCGAGTGTGTCTCAGTGCATGTACAAATGCACACACAGAGGAATGTTTGTTGTTGTTGTGATTGCTTTTATTATACCCGGAGCTCAGGTGAATGAGGAAAAGATCATTTCTGGAAGAATCTATTCATTTTGTCAGAACAAGCATTTGTAAGCCCTGTGTTAGATACCCAGGCATTGCTCATTCCCAGAGGTGTCAGCGTTCCCAGTGTGGTGATAAAAACATGGCTCACATCTGGACAGACCACACTAGGCCACGGAAGAGGTTTATTAAGGATGATGGAGACAAAAAAGGGAAAAGAGGGAGAAAGAAGGAAAAAAGAGAGGAGGGCAGGAAGGGTCTGCCTTTTATTTAAACTGTAAAATAACTGCTCCCAGGAAAAGGTGGGAGCTAAACCAAATGTACCCTGGAAATGTATAGCATTACCATGGCAACATATGCTTGGGTCTTTATCTCCTATTGATGACATCACCGCTAGGTTTGGGGTGAAAGCAGTTCCTGATGCCAACACCCAGTCCTTGTCATCTTGAGTACGTAAGTGTATAAGATACTGAATAGCAATTTCCTGCCTTCTCATACTAGAAGTTTAATTGTTCAGCAGTTATTGGGAGCCAGGAGTGCATTTTCTCATGAAAGCAGTGTTGTGCATGCCCACAAGTTCAGAACGCAGCTGACTGAGGCGGGAGGATTGTGAGCTCAGGACCAACAAGGTCTACATAGAGACCATCTCACACATGTATATACATACAACATACATACATGTTAGATACACACACAAACACACACACACACACACACACACACACACAAAGTCAGTACTGGGTACTGAGTTAGCCCATGTCTCAGTTTGCTTTCCTGCTGCTATAATAAAACACGTCTTAAAGCAGTCTTGGGAGGAAAGGGTTTGTTTGGCTGATAGGTTTCAGTCCATCAAGAAGGAAGCCAAGGTGGGACCTGAAAGACAGGAACTAGGAAGCAGACACAGAGGTAGAGACCGTGAACGAACGCTGCTTTTTGGCTTGCTTCCAGATTCATGGTCAGCTACCTTTCTTTTCCGGAACAGAATGCTCTGGAATGTCCCAGGGATAAGACCATGGGCCAGTGCAATGGAGTCAATTTCTTAACTGAGGTCCCCTCTTTCTAGGTGTGTCAAGTTGACAACTGAAACTAACTGTGACAGGCCAACGAGGCCCTGATGATAAATGGATGTGCTGGTTAGTTTTTGTCAACTCAACACAAACTAGAGTCAGTTGAGAAGGTAGAAACTCAAACAAGGATTTGTCTTCATCAGATTGGCCTGTGGGCATGTTTGTGGGGGCATTTTTTTTTTTTTTTTGGATTAATGATTGATGTGGGAGGGCCCAGCTCACTGTGGGTGATGGGTGTAACCCCTGAGCAAGTGGTCCTGGGTTGTATAAGAGAGCAGGTTAAGTGAGTCACGGAGAGCAAGCCGGTGAGCAGTGTCCCTGCATAGTCCCTGGCTCTGTTCCATCATTGCTGTGATCAGGACATGTAAGCCAAAACGGTATATTCCCTTCCCAAGTTGCTTTTGCTCATGGTGCTTGTCACAGTAATAGAAAGCAAACCAGGATGGTGGGGAAGGAAATAATTTTTTGATGTGATGACTCTTTTTGTAAAGACAAGAAAATGGGGTAGGGAGGAGGCATGGTGACCGCCCAGCTCTGTGGCATCGCTAAAGTTAAAGCAAACGGAGTGGCATCCCAGGTTAGGGAACAACTGCCACACACTCAGCCAAGATGCTTACTCAGATATGCTTTGGGCAAAGGGAAGTTGATGAGGAGGTCCTTTAGGCTGCAGCCTCCTACGGCTTCAGTTCTTAAAGAGCATCCTCGAATTACAGCTGTTGATCTGAACCCCGTCCTTTGCTCTCCTGTGGAAATGTGTTCACTGATCTTACTCTGTTAAGAAGTTGAATGAAAAAAACAACACATGAAAAGGAAAGGTAGAGTGGAAGAGAGTTTATTATGGGTATGTGGGAGATCATAGCCAGAGGCAGGAATATCTGGGAGAGTCCAGAGTGGCCATGACCCTGAGCTATTTGAGGAAGGGAGAAGGGAAGGAGTGGAGGAGAGCAGAGGAGGCAGGTGCAACAGCCAGGAGGCCCAGAGGCACAAAAAGAGCCAGAGACCAAAAATGAACGAATTATATAGGGAATAGCACCCCAGGACCCCTGAGCTTAAGAGTTCAGGGTAGGGGGCAGGTAATGCTAGTCAGGAGTAATAGGTAGGGGCTGAGGGATGCAGAGAGAATCTGGAGACCAGGTTTGCTTTGATATGCTTGTAGGTATCTCAGCTGTTTGTCCCAGCTTTGAAATCTAACCAAAGTCAACAGCTTCCATTGAGGGACGTTTTAAGAGAACCAATGGGATTCCTCATTGCAGCTACTATGAGGCTATTGCTTTCTGCTTGTTAGCTTTATTTTTGGAAGGACAAATGAAACAAACTTCTTAGCTCTTCACTCTAGGGGCTGCTGTATTTCTCAAGACAACCTTTATTTTCTGGGTGATATAAAACCTGCACTCAACCATCTCTCCCCCCACTTTTGCTTAACTTGCTAGGAAGCTCATGTTCAAATCTACAGCTTCATCTTGAGCAAATGTAAAGACTCTCCCAACCCCAGAACAGAAATTTCTCCCTCAGACTCTGCCTTGCTTTTTTCTTTTCCCTCTCTGTTTCCTCATTTATGGATACTTTTGCTTTTATTATATTGTGGACATTTCTTAAAAGCCATCTTAAGTTATTTCGGGAATGAGATGGTTAAATAAACACAAAGGTAGTGATGGGGCCCTGGCTTCTGCAAACCCGGAAGGTGAGAAGAGTTGGGTGGCTTTGAACAACAGGCTATTCATAAGTACAGGGAATTTGCAAGGAACTCTGGAAGTACCTGGGCTATTTATAGTTGCATTTTTAGCAAATTCTTGAATCCGCTGAGTGGTGAATATGTGCCATTCTAACTGGAAAGGCAATTATCAAATTCCTAAGGAGTCCGTTTGGCCAAGGCGCAGAAGCCCCTTTGCGCTCAGGAGCAGGAGGCTCCTAGTGGAGCTTTTCCTCTAAGGTTAATATCTTCATGTGACAGTCACAAAGCTCAGATACTCATCAAAACCATAGATTTTGTAAATCCACAGCAACATTGGAGGGGCTCCACAACCACCAAGTACTGACGACAGCAGAGAAAAAGGGAACCAAACCCTTATAAAACACAGAGTATATGTACATGCTTTTCCTACTTAGCACTCAACAGAGTCCTGGTGCCTTCATAGTGTCCTTTCTCATCAATGAGGAAAGAGACACAATCTGAGGCTTAGAATGACTTGATTGGGGGGCAAAATAACAAGTAGATACATAAATAAAATAAATAAAATTGTTCCTTTTTTGTTTGTTTTCAAGACAAGAGTTTCTCAGTGTCAACACTGACTATAGACCAGGCTGGCCTTGAACTCACAGAAATCTGCCTGCCTCTGCCTCCTGAGTGCTGGTATTAAAGGTGTACAACAACACCCAGTAAAAATTAACTGTATATTATGCTAAGAACTTGTCCACTTTACCTGCGCTAAAGCACCGTAAGTAGGATATAAAATGGCCTGGGAAGAGGTTTTCATGGAACTCAGGCTGCAGCACCAGGAAGGCACAGAGGCCCAGTGGGGTAGAGTGAACGATGGGTTCAATCTGCTAGGCACATATGCACCCAGCCTTCTGTCTGCTAACCACAAACTTTTTAACATAGCACTAGGCCTGCCTGTCACAGCTGTCATGGGTGGTGGAAGTACTTCCCTAGACCTGACTGAGGACCCCTGCAAAATGATAGGGCCATCTGAGGTGCATCTGAAGCTGTCACTGCCCAAATGCCATCCTCTAGGGTCTTTACACTGTACCTGGGCCAACTGTGATGGAAACAGAACGTCCCAGATGAGAGCTGTCAACACGACATCACCTCAAGCAAAAGTAGCAGCTTTTGCAGGGGCCGTGACAGCTGCAGCAGTTTCTGCAGTTGGACTGAAGTCTCTCTGGGCGTCAGCTGCTAGGTCAGGATCTCCCTGAGCAGCCACAGGGCACTTACAGTGACCTCTGCTCGTATAACGTCAAGCTTCCCTGACTGCAGAAGGAGCAGCTAGGTGACTGACAGCCTTGGAACTTCCAGGAAGGCACAGCGATGCTGTGGTTCCTGCTTTTCTTCTGGAACAGCCCAACCTGGCTGTGAGATGAGACAGCAGTGGTAGTCTCCATAGACCTGGACTGTTGCCTGCATTCTAGGCAGTTACCATTGTACCACGCTGTAAGAGGAAGATCCCACAGCTGTGTTGAGGAGGCTGTCTTTGAACTCCTGATCTTCCTGACTCCCCTTCTAGACTTCTGGGGGCCACAGATATGAACCCTCATGCCATTTCCTAGCCCTTTATTTTGCTATTATTATTATTATAAAATGAGAGTAAAAACTACAGAATATACTCAACAGGGAAAGAGCAGGCTTGAACAAGCATGCCACTCAAAAGCTTTACTTTTTATTTTGAAACAGTGTCTCAGTGACTTGCTCAGTTTGGTCATGAACTTGTGATCCTCCTGCTTTAGCCTCTTGAGTAGCTGGGATTATAGGCCTATGTCACCAAGCTTGCAAGCTGTGTATTTCAAAGGCACTAACAGAAAGGAATATATAAAATTTTATTGTTCTGAGTGTGTTTGCCTGCATATGTGTATGTGCACCATGAGCTTGGATGATACCCAGAGGGGTCAGAAGAGGATCTTGGATCCTTTGTACCTGGAGCTACAGAAGGGTATGAGCAACAGTGTCTGTGCTAGGAATTGAACTCAGGTCCTCTGTAAGAGCAACTTGTGTTCTTAGCTGCTGAGCCATCTCTCCAGCTCCTAGATAGGAATTGTATAATATCAGGGATTGTTTTTCTTCTGCTTGGTTCTATGGTCTGATTTCCCTGTCTTTGACAGAAGTAACTGGATGCTAAGAGGAGGCAGACATCATATCCAGTACAATTACTTTCAAGATATCCTCCCTATTAGACAGGGTATTGTTGGGCAAGGTGGCTTATGTCTGTCATCTTAGCAAACAAGGATGGTCAGAGGCTGGAGGACCACAAGTTGGGGGCTACACAGAGAGTTCTAGGCCAGTAAATTGCACACATCTGTATGAATACATACAGATTGCGTAAAATAAAAGATACATAGTTTTGTGTATTACAAAGTTGTTGCCTTGAGTTTAGGACTAGGATATATAGAAGACTATGTCGTAAATCTTAGGATCCACGTAAAGGGTCTGTCTGACCTGTAGCACTGAGAACAGATTTCATACTGTTGGTCGTTTGTCTGTTGCTATAGTAGAGCCTTTCCCCAAGGATTCATATCTATTCTTCCAACTTCTTTCTCTCCAAAATATGGTGTGGAAGCCTGTACGAGGCCTGGTTGCAGGGCACCATTTTAACAGACTGCTTAATGATGCTGCCTAAGGAGTAAGTCAACCTGACTGTGTAAAATGTACAGTTTTAAGGCATGGGAGGGTGGACTCCTGCACATAAAATCAGGGCCTTTTCTGTACTCTCTGCCTTCCCACATATGCTTGGAAACCCAGACTGACAGCTCTGGGTGACTGTAGAAAGGCTGTCCTTGGAGGATAAACCTGTCACTTGGCAGTGACTCCGTTTGAGATTAGTTGGTGGGACGAAGTGTCATCACCTTTATTCTTCCCCAGTCTCTCATTGTTCCAGGCTCCCACAGAGTGGTGTGTCCCGGGAGATGCCTGGGATCCTGGACAGAAGAGTATCTGTTACACGTGAGGCGTGTACACTGCCTTCTGGCCTCTGCCCTAGGACCTCATGGGCTCTGGGAAATGCTGGCAATGGTATTTTTTTTTAAAGTACCAACAGTGCTAAGTTTTCCAAAGAAAAGAAAGCAGAATCCTACTAGACTATACCTGGAAACCTAGTTCGTGCTACTGTGAAGGGCGACTGTCTGAAGAGCCACCCTTGAAGCTGGAAACTGTGGCCTGAGGAGGTATTGGCCAGAATCGGAGTGTGGGAGACAGCATTCCAGATGAGGGCGAAAGTATTTGTCTCACCTCCAGCCCAGGAGACACAGCCTCCCACAAAGAGCCAAAGGAGCCCTTCTCTGCTAAAAATAAGTTGTCACTGCCAAGAGAGGGTCCCCAGAGAGAGACCCCAGAGACGAGTCTGTGGCTCTACTGCCATGCTCCACCCCACAGGATGTGCAGGCCCGGTGGTCCTCACACTGTGGCTCCAGACCTTCCCAGCTAATTTCACCTCCCTGGAGCGTGTCTCCAGCGTGGTACAGCTCCCAAGCTGGGCGCCCGCCAGTCAGTCTGGCCAGGGAAGGAACTATTTTGGGAATTTTTATGATGGAACAATATTTTTTGGGTAAACAGAGGGAGAGCTGTTAAGCAGGGATGCTCACCCCTAGTTCCTGGTTCACCTTCCTCCACACAGAGGTGTCACAGAGGCAGTACTGTCAAGTGGGAAGAATATCCCTTGGGCTGCCTACTGCCCTGCTCACACCCCATCATTCCTCCAGGGTAAATATTCATAGAAATCCATCAGTGGGGAAGGCTGCCCCTTCCCAGCTCCATGCCTTGTATTCTTTGGGAAAAATAAACCCTTGGTGTAGCTTGGGGTGATGGTGGGCTGGCCACGGTCCCATTAACCCCTTAGGGTCTTAGGCTCAGCTGGACTCAGAGTGCCATCCCTAGAGGAGACCCTGGAAGTCACCTGCCTCCTCCTTTCCCACACAAGGGGAACCAAGGCTCTCTCAAAGTCACCAGCTTATCAACTGCAGCAGAGGATGGAGTCTAAGCTACCACCCACTGGCCCTTCTCTTGTTCTTCAAGAAGAATAAGCCTAGTCAGCAGAGAGGGTGTCAGACACACACTCAGAGCAGAGAATGCTCCAAGTCTCCGGATGCTGACCCCTCTCCATCACACTTGGTGAGCACCAGTCCTTTATCAGGACCTTGACCAGACCCAGCAGCCTGGCCTCCCTGGGATGGGAGCTTGGACTTTGCTTCTGATGGATGCTCTTCCTTCCGATTGTTGCTGCGGGTGTGGGGCAGGACTCCGTTTGTTGGAGTTGGCCCCTGCCCAAGCCCCATTCCCATAGCTCTTTATCATCCCAGTTTACACTCTGACCCCCAGCATCACACGCAGCCCTGAGCCTGATTCTTTTCAGCCTGCCTGTGGTCATGTTTTGACGTTTGAACTCAGAAACACATGATTAATGGCTCCCAACTGAAAACAGTAATAACTGTAAGGGTCACGCTGTACTCGGTTGGTACAGTGCTTGTGTAGCATGCATGTAGTCCTGGGTTTGACCCCAGTACTGCGTAAACCTAGTATGGTGGTCCATGACTTCAGTCCCAGCACTCAGGAGACAGAGGCAACAGTATGAATTAGTTCAAGTTTATCCTCTGTTACACAGTAAATTTGAGCCTAGCCTAAGACACAGGAGACACTGCCTGGCGGTGATGGTGGCCTGTCAGGCCTTTAATCCTAGTACTTGCAGAGGCAGGAGGATCTCTGTGAGTTTGAGCATAGCCTGGTCTACAAAGTGAACTCTGGGACAGCCAAGACAGAGAAAGCTCATCTCAAAAACAAAACAAAACAACCCTAAAACAAAACAAACAAGCAAATAACAACAAAACCCATGAGGCTCTGTTCCAAAAAGCATACATACTTTCTCTTATTGAGACTGCCAAGCCCTTATAAGTATCCTTTTTTTCCATACAGTCTAGGGGCTAACCCATTCACTGAGACAGGATCTCACCATGTTTCCTAGGGTAGTTTTCAGCTTACAGACTCAAGCCATTACCTTGCCCCAGTCTCTCAAGCTATGGGGAGTGAAGGCATGAACCACCACACCCACAATGGCAGGTCCTTTGTGCCAGTTCATAGACAAAGACGCTTGAGACAGAGAAAACCGAAGTCACTAAGAGAATAATGTGGTTGGGATTCCTTTTAGCTCTGATTGGGTCGAATCTCACATCTCTGCCTCTCAAGCCCTCTCCGTGTGGAAGAGAGTGTCTGTCAAGAAACAAAACAAAAAACAACAAAAACCAAACCAAAACAAAAAACCTAGAAGGAAATGGTGCTGGGGACAATCTGAGCTCCAGCCTATCAAATAGTGAGATTGAAAGGGAGGGAAAAATAGAACATATCACCCAAGCTTGGAGTTCGTGGCTTCTGAGTGACAATCACCCTTCATCCAACCCCTACCACAAGGGAAGGAAACTCTAGAGAGAGAATCCAGGTTCAAAAGGGAGAGTGTCTTTCTCTCTACCCCTGGGAAGTGGGGTTATGGCTGGCTTAGGAACATCTACCGAGGCACCAGGACACTTTCCTTGTTTTCATTTTGCTTCATTGTCAAACAGGCATCCTCAGCATAACATGACCGGTCACTGCGGGCAAGCTCCAACTCATGGCCAGCGCAGCAGATAGTTGTCATTTTATTTTATTTAAAAAAAATCTGATTCGTTGGCTTAGGTCATGTGCCCAACTCTGAACCAATCACACAGTAGAAAAGAGGATCGTGTGTGTGTGTGTGTGTGTGTGTGTGGGGGGGGGGGGGGGGTTGGAGGTAGATCTCTGTGTTTCTTACAGGGAAAAGAAACTGTGGTATCCGATGATGAGAAGGACATCCGAGAAAGAAAAAACAAACAAAGAAACAAAGAAACAAAAAACCCCATCGGTTTTCTTGGCTTAAGGGCTGGGGGTTGTTGGCATTGTTGATGACCAGAAGGAAAAGTGAAGGGTTGCTTGGGAGTAATAACAATGCTAATTCTCACAGCAGCAGTAAGCAACACGTACTACCTTCCATTGCAGCTCACGGAGCCATCACACACAGCCTCCGACTCTTTGACAGGTAGACGGAAGCCTTGTTACCGACATCACTGTAGAGATGAGATGGGTTTGTAAAGGATTAACAATGTGCTCTCAGCTGGCAGGTGGCGGGTGGGATTCAGATGGTCCCCCACACTTGTATTTTCATAATTCAGCAAGAAAAGACATTGGATTTAAAGTACCTGGTGATCTGAACGCAGATGCTACTTAAAACATTTTAAAGATTTATTTTGTGTGTGTCAGTCCTCCCACCCCCCACACACACTCCACCCCGGAAGGTATATTTATGCACCATGTGTGTCTGGTACCGGTGGAGGTCAGACGAGGGCCTCAGATCCCCTGATTATGAGCTGCAGTGTGGTGCTGAGAACCAAAACCCTGGTCTTTTGTAAGCATCATATGATAAGCCATCTCTCCATCTCCTAAAAACTAGTTTTGAGGTGACAGGCACAGATTAGTATGTCACTTTGGGGTCCTTTAGCTTAATGTTGTCCCCTGCTAGGCTTAAGAGTCGGGGGCAGGGCACTTATGTGGGTCCGCTGTTTTGCCATAGTGACAGGAGCCAGGAAATGCAAGATGAACTGTGAAGCAAAGGGAACCCTGCACTGAGGATAATAGTCACCCCTGTGGTTTACACAGTGAGACATGTGCTTCCAGCTTCTCCATTTCAGGAGCCCAACCTATTGAGATTCACAGATACAATATTCAGTAGTTAGAAGAACAACTAATTCTCTGTTCACTGGTCTTAGACAAGTCAGTTTATCTTTCCAGGTCTCAGTTGCCACATCTGTAGAATGGGATGCTGACACCTCTTTTTCTAGCTGCATGGGAATCTTCTAAGAGCTGCAGAGGTGACCTTGGGTTGGAGAAATAAGCACAGAGAAGAAGATAAAGATTTGTGGGGAGCATTTTCAGTGAGAATATGTGTCAGTTTCTCATCACCTCACACTTCCTCCTCAAGAGCTTGTGAGGACCTCAACTTATCTGCTGGGATAGGCCCTGTGTCCATCCACCATCTGCCCCGACACAATTCTCCCCAGCCTTCCATATGCTCAGAAACTCTAGTTTGCCCCGGCTGTGATGGGCCAGACTGAAGGAAATAGTCCCGATAGGAAACTTTCATACAACTGTAAATATGGAATGTACTGGACCCAGTTGAGTCTCATTAAAACGCCATGCAGGGTAAGTGTGTGAATCTCACATTCCCGGTGCCTGAATGTTTTAATTCACACGAAAAACATAAACATTGAGGCGCAATAACTGGCAGAGCCCGGGCCACTAATTCAGCATGAAGTGTGTCCGATGGTGACGGTGATATTGACAGGATTCATCAGCTCTGCAGGGTGTGAGGCAGCTCAGGAGGGACCCACACCAGGGCTGCGAAAACCGCTCCCTCTGCTGACTCACCATTAACACCACTTGGTTCTTTCGGGGGGGGGGGGGAGACAGATGTAGGGCTGCTTTGTGAGAGGAAGCAGAAGAGGCCAACTGAGAGTAGAGGCTAGAGGGGTCTCAGGGTGGGGGTTAAATAAGGAAGGAGGAGGAGGAAGAGGAGGAGGAGAAAGGAAGACTGTGAAGGAAAGAAAGAGGACACTTTAAAAGTATCTTTTATTCTTTCATTATTTAAAAGTATCAATTATTAGTAGTTGTTATCGAAGTCTGCTAACCGAGGCCTAGACCTGGAAGCTTCTAGCCTCTGTACAATCTAATCTAGGCCTAGAATGTTTTCGGCCTCAGAGACTTGCTGCTGAATAAACTCACCCTTTCTATTTCTTTCTGATTTCTGACTGGCTGGTTCAAATCAGCTGTTCTGGCTCAAAACTCCTCTCCACGCTGACTGATTCAAACTGGCTTCTCTCCTGGCCTCAAGCCTTTCTCTGATGTGGCACTTTGTTTGCCACTCAATTACATATCACTTTTGAACGTGAGTGATTCCTTCTACAAACTAATTTTAACCTTAATTGTTTGGTATTAAGTATGTACTAAGGACTTGTACATATTCCAGACAGAGGGATTAAAGAAAGGTATATGCTAAGGGCTGAGCCACACCACAACTAGAAACAAGTTTTTTTTTTCCCCCTAGTAAATAACACAATTTCTGGGTTCACGGTGTGATCAAATATCCTGCAACAGACACTGTGTCTGAAAACCAGGAAGCAATTTCTCAACTATCTCACACCTGGAAAATGATAAAGCAAATTATGGTCCAATAACCCATTTTATTCATTTTTGAGAAGTGTTCTTCCTAATTTGAAATGTGATACATACTCATGGAATTCCTCTAAAACAGAGCATGTATTAGGAGCCAAAACAAATCATAGTTAATATATTAAAATTAAAAGGCTTGTTTATATTTTTTAAATAGCAAATTTTTATTATTTTTAATTATGTTTATGTTTGTGTGTGTGCATATGGTGTGTATGTGGCTTGGTGTTTGTGTGTGTGTGTGTTTATACACATGAATGCAGGTGTCCACAGAGGCCAAAGATGATTGATCCCTTCTGGAGCTGGAGTTACAGACATTTTTGAGCTGCCTGTCCAATAAGGGTACTGGAAGTTAAACTGTGGTCCTCTGGAAGATCAAGTTCATGCCTTTAATTGCTGAGTTAACCCAATTCCTTGTATTCTGTCTGATAACAACGAATTAAAAAGCATCAACAGAAGCTACAGAACATATACAAATCCAAGGAGATTGAGCAAGGCACTACTGAAGTAAGAAGTAAAAGATCCTGTAATCAAACGGTAGTGAAAACCCAATATACCAAAACCTATAGGATACAAGGAAATTAGTTCTAAGAGGGAGGTTGTTACTTATTTGGCGTAACCTAGAACTACCTGGGAAGAAAGTCTTAGTGAGTAATTGACCTGACCGGGTTGGCCTATAGGCATGTGTGTGGGGAGATTCTCTTCATTGTTAATTAATATTGACGCACATGTAGGTGGCATCATTCCCTAGGAAGAGGACCCTGAGCCATATAAGAAAGAAGAAACCTATCTGAGAGCAAATCAGCAAGGGTCCATGCATTTATTTTCTTTTGTAACTTTAATTTTTTTCAAATCCTATCTTTAATGATGGTTCTTAAACGCTTTAATCTCCCTTGTAACCCACCACCTACCAGAGGTAATGGAAAAGAAAGGATACGTGGGAAACAGACCTATTTAGAGAGGTTCTTTGGATCAACTTCCATCTGTGTTGTCTGGAAGTCAGCAGTTCAGTTCACAGGTCAGTAGGCCTCTGCAACTTGATCCCCTCACAAACACCTCACAGACACACCAGCAGTCCAGTTCAGTAGACTAGGGTTAGCAACCTAGGTGACTTGACTTAGTAAAGACAGTCAGGTCTCAGCCTAGGCTCAGGTCAGCAGGAAGGACCAGCAGGAACACCAGAAGTTCTCAGTTGTGCCTTTCAGGGAAATGAAGATGAGAGAAGATGTGAGACGCACAAGCATTGCACAGGTAGCTGTGTCAGCAAGCCAAGCGCTGTAGAATCCAATTTATACCCTCCAAGCATCCCGTGTCCTCCACGTGCCTCAGCATGGCTCTTGCCTCATCATGTGCATCCAATCACAGGACAAGCCTGAGTCCTTGGAAACGGTGACAAATTACATCACACCATAAGAAATTTTTTTTGGTGTGTTTCTTTCTATGGCATCCCAACAAATGCAGCTCAACTATGCAATGTAAGGCGACCAATACATATGTGTCATTAGCGAAGAATCTTTGATCATGTGTGTCTTTTCACATGCTTGCTTTAGCAGAGCATCCTCTCTTCTGGTGTCTGCTTCAGTGAAACACTCCTTCACGAGTCTGCCGTAGCCTTTTACACCCCTGTCCACCTTAACCAAACGTTCCTTCACGTGTTTGCCCCAGCAAAACACCATCCATTCGGCTTTCCAAAGACCCCTTAATTTCCACTTCAGCTCTTGACTGTGGACATAGTGCTTCAAGTTCCTGCCTTAACTTTCCCTCCAATCATAGACCAAAATCCAGTATTGCAAGCCAAATAAACCTTTCTTTCCTAAGTTTTTACTGTTGAGCTAAAGCTATGGCCTACTCAAGGTTACTCCATACTGTATAAAACAGTGTTCTTCAGGCCGTGCACCACCCCCAGAAACTCCTCCTTTCCAAGCAGCCTTTGACTCCATTTTGAGTAAGAAGAATATGACTGCAGATCCTGAGTAGACCCAACTGCAGGCACCGCCCATCCAGGACTTATTTCTGAGACTAGAAAGGGAGCTTGCCATAAGTTTATTGAGGAGACCCAAAACTGTGGGGGCGCATGGGCATATTGAAAACCATGCCTAAAAACTTATCAGATACACCAGGTTGACCAAAGGGCATACGTCCTTCACCTAGACCCCATAAAGTGGTGGACACCTAACACTGAGATGCTGTATCTCCACATCAACCTCTCACCTGATACCTGGTGTGTATCAAGGACTGAAGGCTCTACAGCTCAGCTCAGTCCCTCCATGTTGAGAAAGCCTACTTGATTGCCTTCCCGTCCATATATGCTCTCTCATTTGGACCTGTCTCCTGATCTGTTTTCTGCTCAGACCCAGCTCTATCTCCTTAGGTACCAAGTATGCATGTGGGGCACAGACATACATGCAGGCAAAACACCCACACACATTAAACAACAAGCCAAACTAAAACTCTCAACTATAACAATCCAGACAAAGATGGATGCACTGGTGAATTCTGTCAGACTTTCAAAGAAAAACTAACATCACTGCTTCTTACATTATTTTTTGTACCAAGAAGAGGAAAAGCGAACACTACCGAACTCTTTGTACTAAGCCACTATTAACCTGACAACAGAACCAGATA
The DNA here is from genome assembly GCF_963924665.1 of Micromys minutus. NCBI lineage: Eukaryota > Metazoa > Chordata > Mammalia > Rodentia > Muridae > Micromys > Micromys minutus. The sequence continues at coordinate 229,546,594 of NC_137969.1, forward strand.
AAGACACAAAATGAACAAAAAAGAAAGAAAAAAGAAAATTACAGATTAGTTTCCCCAAAGAACATAAATCCTTAACAAAGTATTTGCAAACCAAATACAGGAACATATTAAAAAAGATCATTGACATTGATCAAGTTGGTTTTATTCCAGCGATGTGGGGAAGGCTTGGCAGATATGCCCTGGTTAGTTCTTTGGGTTTTTTTTTTTTTTTTTTTTTTTTTTGGTCAACTTGACATAAGTTAGAATTACCCGACAAGAGGAGCCTCAGTTGAGACAATGCCTCCATCAGATTGTCTGTAGGTGAGTCTGTAGGGCATTTTCTTGAGAGCCTGGATTGACCTTTACTTGCAGTGCATTGAACCTTAGGATGTGGAGGGCTGGGTGAGCTGCTGTGCTGTGGTAGATCAGTCAGGGACAATGTCTATTGTCACCCTGTTCTGATAAAAGATGTAGTTTATCTGAAGACACAGAGATGTATGACCTAAGGCTCCCTTCAAACACTAACTTGCTGTCCAGCTTTGGAGGGTGGTCAACAGACAGTTCACTCGGGGACCACTTCATCAGCTCACAGTCCTATTAGTCCTTCTGTGGCTACCTGCCTCTAGGGACTGAGCAGAGAGGACTTTAAAGGACAGGCTGTTTGGAAACAACCTGGGATCATTGAACCACACTCCAGTGCTTCGGGGCAGGGCAGGGCAGGTGTGCATGGATCTGTATCAGGTTGACTTGTCCTTCAGCACAACCTGCTTCTTTCTCTTTGATTCTTTCACAAGTTCCAACCTCGATAAACACCCTTACCCTCTTCTCTTCTTCCCTTCCAACCAGGGACCCTAACCAGTAATAATTCCCTTTGTTTCTTTCCCAGTTATTTAGTGTACGGATGTGGGATGGATAGGGATGACACCTCCCCAAGTTTGGTGCCAAGTTATGGTTAGTGATGACTGGAATTTGTGCAAATTTGGCAGACTGAAGTGAATCATCGCAGGCTGCAGGTCAGCACTGGGCCTGGTACTGCTGTGTCTCCCATGCGTGTCACTGACATGTATGTAGCTTATCTTGCAGGTAGGCTTGCAGTCCCTGGTTTTTCCTCCTCCTCATTGCCTTCTCCTCATCCCCTTGCCCCCTCCCTTCTTTCCATGATTCTGAGTCCTGAGCCATATGCAATCCAGGTCTACAGTGATGTGTCAGCTTGTGTAGAAGGGTCTCCATGTGGAGACCAGAAGCAGAGAGACTGACTCCAGTTGCAGGCTCCAGTTTCTCCATCTTCCTCTTCTCCAGTTTTGTCTGTTCTTCCAAGTTGCCAGTTCTGTTGATCTCAGACTCCACACCAGACATGGAGGCAACCATTTTTTGTAGAGCATCTAACCAAGGTTTCATTACCACATGAGATCTAATTCCCACTACAATTTCTTTTTCCCTACTGAATTCTGGCTGGCACTGTCATTGTTTTTGTCCTTCTGATGATAATGTGTCACCGGCCATGGATGGCTTGGCATTGTAGTCTGTGAGGTAGAATATTGACGTCAGCATCCACACTCCCCACAATCTCCTGCCCTTCTTATCTCTTCTAGCGACTGCTTATTTTTACATTGTCAAGTAAGGTACAAAGCCACAGTGAATTTTCCCTTTCTTGTTTATGGTCCATTATATAAACCATTGAACAATATCTGAAGTAGTGAATTTCATGTGGGTGTCTGGGCACAAAGCCTGGAGATGAACTATGACTGGCTTTTCTTCCTTGTATATCAAAAGCAGAATCATCTGTCACTGTAAGCACAATCTTCTTAGCCTCAGAATCTAGTAGATTTTATTGTTTTATGTATCAACAGTAAGTAAAACACATCTCTAATGCTGCTTATTTGCATCATGACTTTCCTGTCTAATGATTTGTTTTTCCAAGAGTTTTTGATTGCTTACGTTTTCCCCTCTTGCTCTTTAGGAAAAGAAAATTAGGTCTTTGTCATCCTGTCCCAGTTACTGCTAAGCTTCATAAGCATTTTATGCATGTATTGGAATCCTCCATGGTCTTCTAGGAGACATTTTCCTTAGACCCAGTGGCATTTTATTGGCTATAAGTTTCCTCTGAGGCTCATTAAGCCACTGCCACCCTGGTTTTTCTTTTCATTGCATTCAAGGGTGTGTCCCACTGTTTCTTAAATTCTCATGCTACCTTTTTGCTCCCTAGATGTCCACTCCAGTTTCTCTGGAGCAATATATTATTTAGTCTATCTATAAGGTGTAAAATCAAGTATCTCCTCTGTACTTGAGCAGGTTTCCTAAGTATTTTGCTTCGTAACATTGTAGATATGCTTGAGCAAATTTGAGTCTATTTTAATTAAACCACTGTGGTGGTGAAAGATTCTGAAATGCTATGTGGTTAATGTCTATATGCAGGTAAGGGCAGGCACAAGATAAGACAAGGCCTGTGATTGGGCAGTGAAAAAGAAAGGCGGGGCCCAGAGTTTTTTTTTTTTTTTTTGAAAGGCAGGAGAGATAGGAGAGGAGAAGATGGAAGAGGAAAAGGATGACCCACACCCATGTGGCTTTAAATAGCTATGAATATCTCATAAACGATGGATTATTACAGGGCAATTTGTCTTATCTAGGTGGGCAGTTTATATCAATATCAATTAGCTCTGAGTTTTTGTGTGTGAACGTTTTGTGGAGTGAGAATTTACTGATATAAATCTGATTGATAAATTACAAGCTTCTAGAATTTTAATTTTGTCAGGTTCCTGGGAATTGTGACCATAACCACGGGGGGCGGTGGATCCTGGGACTGGGAGCAGAGTATGCAACAGAGATCCCTGAGAAGGTGGCTACTGCATGGGACTGGCCTTGGAGGTGGAGAGACCACTGGGGACAGAGAATAGCAGAAGCATGGCATGGTGCCTGGAACCATTCACCTCTGTTTAATATTTACCCTACAATGCTATAGTCTAAGTTCCTCTGTAGTTGGATCTCAGTTGGTTTTTCAGATTTATTTTCTGTTCTCTTCATGGACCTTGAGTTCTGCCAAACTCCTTGTCCGGCACACTTCTAGTCCTCCATCCTTGGCTCTCTGTGGCCCCTCTTCCTGTGTGTCTAAACTTTAGCACCCTCTCTAGATGCTCCTGCATCCTCTGATACTATGAGCCAGCCCCAGCTCTCCTCTGGCTCGCACTCTCTCTACTGAGTACCCACAAGTTTGGCAGGCTGCCTATGGATGGAGCAGCTCTGGCAGCTGAGAAAGTCACTGTGCGGAGTGATTACTTTGCAGGCTAGGCATATTCTCCTGACAACATTTTCAGAAAGCCAAAGGTTAGAGCTCTCATCTCTCTCACCAACACAGCTGTTCCTCCCAATAAACTGGCCCTTAGTCCAATGCAGGTAGAGTCCACTTTACTTTTAGGAAAGCTATAATTAGGTAGGGTCTTTGGCCACTGGGAACATGTTCCTCCATTAAATATCTCTCTCAATGGGGGTTAGATAAAAGAACCATATGCACATACCCAGGGAGGCATCCCACCTTACAGATGACTTCTTAGTAACACTGGCAACCTTTCACCCCCTCAAGCACTTATCCTACCACTCAGTCAGTGAGTCTGGACGTGGATTGACACCACTATTCCAGGTTTTGTGGAAAGACTTGAGGCTACAGGTAGGGAAGACAGACTATCCCTGCCCATAAAGAAATCATCATGACCATCTAAGATCGCCTTCCAGTCAAGAGGTTGGAAATGTGGATTGGAATAATGTAGGAGAAGATTCTAAAGGTTCTGGAAACCCGGTGGAAGAGGACCCACAGAACAGCGAGGTGACAGAATGTCCTCTGCCTCACAGTTTAGGTTTCTGACACAATAGAGTGTTGTCAGCCACCAGGTTAGGCAAGGAGCCGGTGGAAGGCAGCTGATGGAAGCATAAAATACACAGTTCTGCCCTTCTCCATTCCCTTGCTCTGCTGGTCTGACCCAGGATGGGGGGAAAGGGGGAGGAGGAGGGGGAAGGGAGAGGGGGAGGGAGGAGACGGAGAGGGAAAAGGGGAGGGAGAAGGAGGGGGAGGGGATGATGGAGGAAAGAGGGGAAGGGAGAGTGGGAGGGAGAGGAGAGGGGGAGAGAGAGGGAAAAGGGGAGGGAGAGGGGGAGAGAGGGAGAGGGAAAAGGGGAAGAAGAGGAAGAGGGGGAGGGAAGGAGTGAGGGGGGAGGGGAATGAGGAGTGGGAGGGAGAAAGGAGGAGGGAGGGAGAGGACACACAGCCTTGGGAGCATTTTGTATTTTTGAGCAATGCAGTCTATTCAAGGGTGGATTCTGTCTGGTGGTCACATCCTGGACTGGCTGCCCCACACCAGACAAAGCCCCTTTTGTAGCCACTGGGATAGCGGGAAGAAGGAAGCCGAGTTCTTAATGTGGCCAACCAATTTCCAGCTTAAATCAATAAATTTCTCCCTGGACCTTTTCAAAACAAAGCTTGACTAATGTGGAGCCATGGGGCCATGTGGTGGGTGCCGGCTGGGCCATGTGCCACCTACCAGTCCTGGTTCTTTTTACCTTTGGCCACCAGAGCCATTTCAGAATAGATGAGGGCTCAGGCAATGGGTCTTACAAACTCAGCCGACTCAACTGATGAAGGCTTTGAGAACAGAGCGAGCAGCCACGGGGCAGGGCACCCTGGAACTTGCAAACCACACTGCATGGGCCATGGAGAGCCCTTCTCCCTTAGCTTGGACCTGACTCAGGTGTCCTGTGCACTTGTAATACAGAAGCTCTTAGGTGAAGCTCATGAGGGACTCAGAACAACTGCGAGGAAGCTTTCGTGCGAGTGTGTGTGTGTGTGTGTGTGTGTGTGTGTATAGAGACAGGGTCTTGCCTAGGCTGGCCTTGAGCTTGCAGCAATCCTCCTGCCTTAGCCTGCCAAGTCTGTATCCTGAACTAGGAGATCTATGACTGACTATCCCTTTAGACATCGATATATGAGGTAAATGGGGAAGGGGGTGCAGTTGTCAGATGTATAGTCTGTGGGTGGGCTGTGTCTTAAAGCCATGTCTTAGACTCTGAATCCTATTTTCTTTCGTACCACAAAAGAACCCATGAAGAAGCGCTTGGAAAACTGTAAAACGGTGAATGATGCGATAATGATTATTATTGTAAGTGCCATTGCTGTCACATCCAGTACCATTGCTGCAAACACCGTCATTATCATGCTGCTGCCATTGATACCGCCACCACTCCCTCACACCACCATCACCACCATCACTTCCCTGAATACCACCATCATCCTTTCCCACACCACCATCCCTCTCCCACACCACCATCCTTTCCCACACCACCATCCCTCCCCCACACCATCATCCCTCCCCCACACTACCATCCCTCCCCCACACCACCATCCTTTCCCATACCACCATCCTTTCCCACACCACCATCCCTCCCCCACACCACCATCCTTTCCCATACCAACATCCTTTCCCACACCACCATCCCTCCCCCACACCACCATCCTTTCCCATACCACCATCCTTTCCCACACCACCATTCCTCCCCCACACCACCATCCCTCCCCCACACCACCATTTTTTCCCACACCACCATCTCTCCCCCACACCACCATTCCTCCCCCACACCACCACCATCACTTCCCTGAATACCACCACCATCCCTCCCCCATACCACCATCCCTCCCCCACATCATCATCCCTCTCCCACACCAGCATCAGCACCACCATCATCCCTCTCCCACATCATCACCCTCTCCCACACCACCATCATCACCACCATCAATTTCCCTATATTGTCACCACCATCCCCAGTACACCTTGATCCCACACTACCTTTTTTACCACCATCATCATTCACTACCTCCATGATCCCATGAGCATGACCATCGCCATGTTCACAAACACTGCCATCCCCATGAATACCATACTCATCACCAGTAGCAACAACATTCACACCACCATGGCCAATGTCTTCCCCTGCATTGATGTTATTGCTGTTATGCGTCATAGCAAAACTCGAGGCTGTTTTCATACCTGCAGCCTCAACCTCTTAATCAGCTAAGCAGCTAGAACAGGTTTAGCTCACCTAGGCCTTTGTGGCAAAAGTACAGTCCTCGCAGCAGTGTGAACACCTTCTGGGAGACACACCTTGTGTAAAAGGCAAAGCCTTAGCCTTCACTTAGTTTGTGGACAGAGTATTTTAATTTTTTGCATGATAATGAAGTTGATGTGCATATTAATGTACGAGGATCGATGGTTGAGAATAGACCTGGAGGGGCTGGGATCCTCTTGACCTGTCTGAGGTGGAGGCTGCTGAGGGTGGCTTGTGGACCACAGTTGCAACGCTCTTTCTTAACCCTGAATTAAAGGTGAAAGATCAGTTCTCACGACTGTGTCTCGTGCTAATGGGACAGACTTGGGCTCGGAAGCCTAGAAGAGGAGATGTCACATGGTCTCAGCCTTGACAGTTGGAGAGTAAGATGAGAAATGATCCAAGCAAGAGCACTGCTATTCATTCGCATTTTCCCTTTCTCCAGGCATCTAATTTGAAAAGGAGACCATTTGAGCCATTATTCTCTGCTATGCCTTCCACACACACCTGGGGCTTCCCAGAGGAACAAGAACTGCTTGGCTAGGAAGAAAATCTGGAGCCCATTTGTGATGTCGTTGTAGTTACAGACAAAATCTGGTGGCAAAGGGAAAACTGTCTAGCATCCAACAGCTATTTGGCAGAGGAGGTAGTAAAGGGCAGCTTTGGTGGGAGACCAAACTGATAAATCATTTCAGGGTCTTACAAGCATTACAGGAGGTAATGCAGCCAAGAGGATTAGAAGATAATGGAGCCAGATACAGACTGAGGTACAGACTCATTGGGCTAGGACTCATTGGCTCTGTGACCTGGACAGTTATCTGACCTTTCCACCAATGTCTCATCTGTCAATTGATGTCAACAATTAAGTTTGTTGGGATTTGTGATGATTAATCTCAGTTGTCAACCAAATGAGATCTAGAATTACAATGGAGCTTGAATATCCCTCCAGGGTATTATCTTGATTGAGTTAACTGAGATGGAAAGCCCCAGCTACTGTGGGCAGCACCATTCCCTGGGTTGGAGATCTGGACTGTATAAAAGGGAGAAAGTGAACAGAGCACACACAATTATTCCTTTGTGTTTCCTGGTGGTTCTGATGCCAAGGTCCTGTTTCCTAATTGATAAGGAAGTCATGGGCCAACTGCTGGGTGGAAAGAATAGGCAAGACTTCCGGGTTCCAGAAGCAAACAGACAGACGAAAGGAGAGGAGAGGGAGAGTTTGTTATGCTTCTGAGGGAGAAAAGGTGACCAGCTGTGTGAGATCTTGGGCAGATTGGCAGCCTGTGGCCCTTCCTACAGGTGAGTGGTTGGGGGTGTTGGGCAGGGATTAGATATAACTGAGCAACTAAAGTTGAGGGCAGGTGAGGAGGTGTATAGCTAAGAGCATCGCTAAGGGTGTGTTTCTCCAGACAGGAGATAAGTAGCACCCACCAATTGTGCCAACAAGGCAAATTAAAAATGTGTGTGTCTATGTTTTTTTATCAGTGGATTCAAGGGAATCTGCTTGGGTGCTGGTAGCACAGGTTGTTCCTGAAGCTTAGGTGGGGTAGCAAAAGCTACATGCAGCATCTGACTGTTTATTTTATGTGAGCAGCTACCACAAACTCCTGCCATGTGACTTCTCTACCTTGATGAACATTAACCTTGAACTGTGAGCCAAAAGAAACCCTTCATTCCTGAAGTTATTTGTCAGGTATTTTATCAAGCAACAAGAAAGGTAACTAAGACACGATAAAATGAATATACATACATACATACATACATACATACATACATACATACATATGTACGTATATACATACATACATATATATGTATGTATGTGTGTGTGTGTGTGTATATATATATATATATATATATATATATATATAAACCTAGAACAGCACCTAGTACATATTAAGTGCTCAGTATGTGCTCTCTATTATTATTAGAGGAGTAGGAAGTGTGTTTGTGCAGGCCATTGCAGATTCTAGGCACTGGGCAACATGTGAGTTAAAAGGAGGCAGAGTCAGGTGCCACCATAAGGGTGGTCAGTCTAGAAGAAGAGAGACGTATCTAATGTCAGCTGTGAGGAATGCCATCGCAAGAGAAAAGCCGAGCAAACCTGAATGTGGAGAAAGAAGGCTGGTCCAGAAAAAGAGCAGAAACCAGGCCAGACCTTGAGCATCCTGAGAGCTCAGACATGGGAAAATTACCCTGACTATTTAGGGCAGTATGGTGTTGTGTATGTGTGCATAGAGACGCACCCATAAAAAGAAAGGCTGCCTTTTTTAAGAGAGAGAGAGAAAGGGAACTTTTGCAGCACCCCCTGTCACCCCATTTCACCAGGCAGCTCTGTGAATTCATTAGCACATCAGGTACTCAGCAACCTAGCAGAGAGGATTCTGAGGGGAGGGCTCTCAGTCAGGGAGGGAAAGAGCCCTGTGGAGAAGTTCCAGGTCACAGCAGCATTGGGTGAATCTCCCTGCAGCTGGACCAGAGACCCTGACTCTCTGGCACTGGGAGTAATCTGTCTCTGGGGCCATTTCCACGGAGGCTGATTTCTGTGTGTTTCTGATGTTTCCTCACACAATAGCCAAGAGGATGTGAGCCTGAGTCCCTCATCCTCAGCTACTGAGCCAGGGTGGGGAGCCAGCACCACAGAAGGATGAAAGGTTTTAAAGGTTGGGGACAAAGCTTGACTATTCTCGTGGGCTTTCCAAACCGAACCCCTTCTTCTTAGCTTTGTCTGGTGAGGTGTTTAGAATGCAGCCTGGGCTTTTCTTGATGAAGTAGGGTGGTTATTCCTAGTTCTCCATTATTGTTAGGATTTTATGTTTAGGATGCCTTGACCTTTCCTAAGTAGGTTCAGAATGTTATGAATAGCCATCTCTCAGTATTCATGCAGATTGGTTCCAGGGTTTCCTCCTGTTTCTGCCCCAAACAGGGTACCAAATATCAGCTGATGCCCAGTTCCCTCATGTAGAACCTATACCCACCCTTCAGCAGACATGAAACCACCTCAAGACCGTGTATATTGCCCATCTGATGGAAACACTCGACAAATAACGGCTCTTATGCTGTATTGGGAAGTAATGGCAGAAATATCTTAACATGCTAGATGAGAAGCAATTAAGTGTGTGTTTCAACCTCTGTGCATTTGTTACTTTTCTATTGCCGCGATAGAGCACCACGGGCAGGGCAATGTATAGAAGCAAGGGTTTATTTGGCTCATCGAATCCATCACAGTAAGAAAGCAGCAGACATGGGGGGGGGGTGGAGGGCAGAAGTTGCAAGCTTGTTCACATCATGAACTGCAATCAGGAGGCAAAGAACACACTGGGAATGGCACTGGGCTTCGAAACGGCCAAGGCCCAACCCCAGTGACATACTTTCTCTAGCAAGGCCCATACCTCCTAAACTTACCTAAACAGTGCTGCCAACTGGAGACCAAGAATCAAGTCCAAGCTTATGGGGGAGGGGCATTCTTAAACAAATTACCACACCATGGTTCGTTGAACTCGGAGATGCATAACCCATGGACATGAAGAACTGCCTATATTTTGAATTTTGCACTTTTATTGAAAAGGAAACAAAAACGACAAAACCAACAGACTTCTGGGTTCAGCGCTGGCATGGGAGGCTTTGGAAGTTAGCGGGTATCATGCCTATCTGTATAAAAACAAACAAACAAACAAAAAACTGGGAAACCAAACCTCGTTGAAATTTTCTTGGAATTGAGGTTGCAGTGCAGTGATCTCTATCCTAAAACTTATTTAAACAGACATCGCCTAGGAGCCCCAGCTGAAACCAGTCTGCCTACAGCAGATGTAGCTGGAGCTCAGGGGACACCTGGAGGTTGACCATGAACTACTAGGGAGGCCTTGGGACTTGCAAACCAGGAGTCTCACACTGTCATGGGCTTTACCCCAGGAACTCAACCAAATTCTCACGAGAAAGAACCAAGAAAGAGTTCCTTATAGCTTTGGCAGCAAGGTGAGGAAAATGTTCATTATGAAATATATTCACAGTGCCCCTGCAGCAAAGGCGACTCTTGAGGAGAAAAGACATTACTGGAAATTCAGCCTACATGGGGGATAGATTTTTACTTGACTTCAGCCCATTAGTCTTCCTGTCTCACCCAAAGGGAGGCAGAAGCTAAGATACATTTGTGAAGGTCACAGTCTAGTGACATAAGTCCACTGAAACACTGAAGTTAAACAATAAAAGTTATAACACATTCCCTAATACCTTATCACCATAGCAATGGGGCTCCAATATAGATTATAGCTGAGAGCATCAAGGTCCAGACTCTGTATAAGGAGGTGTTCCTAGGAATTCCCCAAACACAGATGAGACTAGGTGCCTATAACCAGTTATAGCAAAGCAGTAAATCCGACCCAGCTAGCCAGGTCAATACAACACTTCAGACTAAGACTATTACCTCAGTTTCTAAGATCCTACCGGTCAGATCTGGCTACCAACAACTATGGTAGCAAAGTCACAAGGCATGTTAAAAAGCAGTGTGAGTGGGGGCTGCAGAGATGGTTCAGCAGCTGAGAACACTTCCAGAGACCCTGGGTTCAATTCCCAGCCCCCACTTGTCAGCGAACAACTGTCTGCAACTCCAGTTCCAGGACTTCTAACACCCTCACCCAGGTATACATTCAGGAAAACCCCCATGAATAAGTGTGTGTGTGTGTGTGTGTGTGTGTGTGTGTGTGTGTGTGTGTGTGAATACAAATGGTCTATATAAACAATGCAAGCATTAGCATCAGTTCTAAAGTCATATATGACATAGATTTTGGAAGAATTTTTTTTTTACAGATTCACTTCATTTTAATTATGTATACCCGTGGATGCTCCTGTGTATAGGTGCTGGAAGAGGCCAGAATCCGTTCCACCAGGAGCTGGAGTTACAGGCAATTGTGAACTGCCTGATATGTGTGCTGGAAAATGAACTCAGATCCTCGGAAAGATCAGCTCAAACTCTGAACTGTTAAGCCATCTTTCCAAGCCCCAGACAAGGAACTGAAAATAAGTAAGCCAATGAAGGGCTGCAATGGAAAAGTAGGGAACGTGGAAGAAGCACAGAATAATTGGAAGGTTAGGGATTCTAAGAACAAGAAACAGAGTCCCTGAACAGTCAACAAAAGCAGCACAGTTGGGGTAAGACAGAGAGGGGCTTAGAATGGTCTCTGTGTAAAGGACACCAACTGGAGACACCTGTCTGAACTTGGCTTAAGTCAATATGGACCACAGTGCTGCCTCCAGAATCATTTATAGATATTTGTGCATAGGCAGACATGCTTCATTGGCTGAGGAGCCCTAAGTCCAGCCACAGCCTCATAGCAACGACCCTCATAGCAACAAGCACGCTTAGTGCCTTCTAGACCTGGCTTCTGATACCCTTCCCCAATGAAAGGACACAGGACCCCTTGAGGAAAGGACTGTCTATATGACTTGGGCAGGAAACATACAAAATGAGCCAGTAGAATGTTCCAGAAAGGAAGGAAATGCTTGAAACAGAACAATGACAACAATTATACCAAACTGCACAATGAAAGGATCCAACACAAGGACACAGCAGTCAACTGGAAGGACTCACGGCCACCAAAGCTGGGACGATCAGAGCAATTTTAGCCCCAAAGAAGAAAAATAAATATCCACGAGGACATGTCCATATAAATAAATGATTAAGTAAATAAATCTGCGGGGAAGAGAGAAATCTGCATAGAAAAATTCCAAATAATGCCTGGAGACATTTCCCCTTCGTGGAGGTGGGGTTGAGACAGGAATTTCTTCCAGAGATGGTCCAAGGACTCAGAGCAATTAAAGGTACTTAACAAAATCCTGGAATCATAAACGGATATTAAGTAAAGATGAGAGATGTGAAGAAAGCATAGGTTTTAACTACTTGGATATACATATTTATACTAGCATAATGCATTGTATGTATTTTGTGTACAGTTGTTGGACAATTTTTACATCAGATTGCTATCTGGGTATCTTAGGCAACCACTCTCCCCTCTGTAACTGATCTGCCAACTTAGAAATCAAGTTTGTTCAAATCATGCATAAAGCCAGAAAAAACTTGGGCCAAAGAGAGAGCCTGGATGCTCTCCTGTAAGCGATGCACATAAGCATGTGGCATTTATGACAGTCATTTGGATTTCTATAGGACTTTAGGGGGGTTAATCTTTACCCTCGAATGTGTCAGGCTTAAAATAATCACAATTTACATTTATGAGCACTTCTGGGTTGGGAGAGCACACCTCATACATTATTTTTCTCAGTCTGTCAGATGAAGGTAATGACTCTCAGACAGGAAGAGGTGATGGAAGGCTCAGCTCACAAGGACCTGTGAAGTGGCCACATGGCTGAGTTCCACCAGCTGTGGCCATTTGCTTTTTAAAAAAAAAAACCCCGTCCTTGCCTGTAATCTTCAATACTATAGAAGTTGAGGGTCACAATTTAGAGACCAAGTTTAGTGACCTAGTGAGGTGCAGCTGTCTCAAATAAATAAGGAACAACACAAGTCTCAAAAGCTTTTGAATGTCTCCTGACAGGTTTGTGTCTGTGGGGATTATTTCTGATCTCAGAATCACAATGACGGGTATCTTCTCTTCTCTCTGAGGTAATCCTGTGATTACCCCTGCAGCATTGAGAATCTTGTTCTGTCTTCAGCATCGAGAGTGGCTTCCTCTGGAAACAGCAGTCCACCCTTTGGCAGAGAGGGCTAAAACCTCTCCCCAATGAGTTGACCCCCGGACCCTCCCTGGTAGAGAAGGTCGGGGTGGGGACATAGGCTGCTCCTATGCACAAGAAAACCAGGGTCCTCAAGATCCTTGCTGTACCCACTCTGGAGCTCACCTCGGGGTCCCTGTTCTGTCCCAGTGTAGCCCACAGGGCACTGATCTCCACAAAGGGGACAGGCTGAGTTTCCAGATAGCTTACACCCAGTGGGGTTTGAGAATTATTTGGTGCAATCACTACTCAACCTCCTTAGCAGCCACCTGCTGTAAGTCAATGGAGAAAGCTTTTAGAGTTCTGCTGTTTTGTCTAGTAAAAGAAGTTTCTGCTTGTGACTCAAAAACAAGAATGGCAGCAAGAGAACCTACTTGCTATTTCCGGGCTATTCATGTACATTACTTGCCCTGCTATGAGTTTACGAAAATAAGAGAAAATAATATACAATCAACACACTCACATAAAGTCCAGGATAAACACTAAGTTATTCCATCTTTTCTTCTCCCTTATTAATATTTTTAATTAGCATGTGTATTGATTAGGGAGAGAAGGATACTGAAAAGCGTCTCTCTAGGTGGCCTAACTTGGCCTGAAAGTTAATAGGTAGACCAGCCTGACCTTGAATTCTAAGATCCTCTTGCCTCAGGCTCCCTAGTGCTAGGATTGAGCCACTTCAGGAGATGTGTCCTCACTTCTCACTAGGTTGTCTGCCTTTCTGTTATCACACCTGAGCTCCAGATTCTGCCAGGCAAGACCTACAGGGATGAAGGCTGGGTGGCAGAGATGCTGGCAGTGGGGTTTCGGGTACAGGTGCTGGGATTCTGTGTGTGCTCAGACTCCGAGGCCCAGGAATGGCAGGGAGATGGAGTGTCCGCTCTTTCACCTCAGAAGGACAGCCAGCATTCACACTGCTGATTCAGAGTGCTGACTCAGCCACCTGCATGTCTATCCTAATCCCTAGATGTTTGAAAAACCAGGTAAGGCAGGAGCTGGCAATAAATAGAAATATTTGTTCTGCTTGGGCTCAGATTCCACTTCCACTAACCGCCTGGACATCTGGGTAAGTTCCTTGTCACCTCTGTGGCTAGAGTCATGTGTGGAAAGAGTTTGGCATGGAGCAGATGAGGAGGTCAGTGGATGGCACAGAGTCAGAGGGAATGAGTGAGTACTGTCTCGCCTGACTGTCCGTCTCAGTAGAATGACCCCAGGAATGTCCAGCGGGCCACCGTCAGGCTGCATGTGTCCCTGTGATCTAACACATTTGTAGATGACAATGTCACAACTCAATGTCAGAAAAGCTGGACACACTGTAATCAATGCTACTTTAACCCTAGGGGTGGGGCAAAGAGTGCAAACTAATCAGCAAAATTCCTCTCGTTTAGGGTGAACAAGTGACTCATTCTGACCTAAGAAACTGAAAAAGGCAACCTTGGTGAATGAAGTGCACCCCCCCCATATGTGTGTTTGTGTGTGTGTGTGTGTGTGTGTGTACATATCTGGCTCTCTCTGTGTGTATGCGTATGCATATGTATGTGTGTGTGCATGCATATCTGTCTATCTTTGTGTGTATGTGTGTCTCTGTCTTTCTCCCCCCCCCTTCTCTGTCTTTTCCTCTGTGTGTGCTTCTGTTTCTTTCTCTCTCATTCTACATTTCTACGTAGTAGAAAGGCAGGACTTGCTGCTGCCTTTTGGTACCATTGGAAAAGCCTGTCTAAGCACTGGGACATAGCAAAGGGGGACAGAAGAGAGCATTCAGACAGGAGAGGGACTTTGATGAGCCATTTAGTTAAACCTACATGGAAGCCTGCTCTATTTCCAGGTCTTGGACAGATCTGAACTACAGCGTGAGGAATCCTGGAATAGAGTGGGGTGGGGTGGGGTGGGGTGGGGGGAGTCACAGAAGTTTTCAAAGAGGGTGGGATGGGTAGAACTGGGCTGTAAGAAGTTGCCTGGGGTACAGAGTGCATGAAATCTGGTTCATGGCTTGAAATGAGCACCTGAACCTGTCAGAGACAGACAAAAAGATTGAGGCCCACAACGATGCGGGAAGCTATAGCAGCTGACTGGAGGAGAAGGCATGGGGAGGAGGGAGTGCCTGAGAAGAGCCTGAATCTATCTGCTGAGCACGCAGATGGAGAAGTTTCCTGTTTCTCCCTCCATCACAGACTTCCTGGGAAGTCATCTGCTGCCAGGCTCCTTTTTCAATTTTTGGTGGATTTGTGCCTCTGACTGCAATTTCTATGATTCTGCTTGGTTCTCCACAGCTAGGACCACACCATACCCTGCCATCTTCACGTCCTGGGGACTAGGCCAACATAAGGTTGGCAGTCAGCCCACACTGACTTGGACCAAGTTGGCAGTGTACTCGTTCTTGCTGAACTAGGCATGAGCTGCCCCCTTCTCCTTCCTCAGGGGCTTAGTCATCGGTTTCATAAGCAGCTTCAAAAAGCTGCAGCACGGGTACCCAGTTTTCTTGTTGTTGGTAGGTACCGGCAGATGCAGAGACAGAGCACGGAGTGGTGGGGGTTCAGGGGCTGTGCTAGAGTAGGGAACCCAGCCAGGTCATCCAGGTCACAGGCATTTA
Organism: Micromys minutus; assembly: GCF_963924665.1. Classification (NCBI taxonomy): domain Eukaryota; kingdom Metazoa; phylum Chordata; class Mammalia; order Rodentia; family Muridae; genus Micromys; species Micromys minutus. The sequence goes on from NC_137969.1 coordinate 229,561,973, forward strand.
TGGGGTGTGTGTGTGTGTGTGTGTGTGTGTGTGTGTGTGTAGTGTGCACTTGTGTATTCGTTCCCTGAAAAAGCCACAACCTGCCTGCCCCCAGCCCTGATCCCAGACAGAAAACAAGCCTCCTTTTTCTTTATACCTGTCCTGTTTGAGGTCCAGAAATACATCCATGAGCTTTCTGCTTCTAAAACAAAGGTGGCTCCCACCCCACCAGGCTACCTCAGATTCATTCCCTGCAAGTGTTAAGCCATTAATGTGGCTCTGGGCCTGTAAGTTGTATAAGTTCTATGGTCCTGAAATACGAATCTTTCAGCTCCTTTCAAAAGTAGGGTCTCAGTTGCCTGCTGCTCCTGACTTCCAAATTCCTTCCTCTGTAGGTACTTACCTGAGAATGTTAAGCACACCAGACTCTGTCAGAGCAGCAGGAGTGTTAACTTCCTCCCACCTCCACAGAACCCCTCCTCCATCTTATTTTCCCAGCAGCCTCTTGGTCTTTGGAAGGTCTTTCTTCCTCCCACCCTTGAGCTAGGTTTTCCCAATCTATGCTCCAAGATGCCAAGGTTTCCCTCTGGGCTGTGTTGTCACGGAAATTCCTGGTTCTAATGCTTCTCAGAAGGGTTCTGCCATGGGCTCTCATCTGCCTCACTATTGTGTTGTTTTTTTCTGTAGCCATGGCAGGGATTATGACTTGAGCCAAACAGGGCGGGCAGAGGGAAGGAGTGAGCTAGGAGTGGGAGAAGGGAGCCTGATTGGAGGGCATTCACAGGAGCTGGCAAGAGGGAAGCCTGCTGAGCGGCTGGGAGGAGGGCAGCTTTGTGGTTTGCATCGTTCTGATCTGGTTTGGATTTGTTGTTGGAAATGATAAATACATTAGGAGTTGAGTCCTTCCCCAGAGCAGAGTCAGGTTAAGAAATCTCTCTCTCTCTCTCTCTCTCTCTCTCTCTCTCTCTCTCTCTCTCTCTCTCTCTCTCTCTCTCGGTCCAAAATCTGAGACCATCTGCAGATCCCAGGTCTAATAGGAAAACTCTTGAGGGTGGTGGTAGAGCTCATTGGTAAGGCACTGGCCTGGCATGCAGGAGGCCCTGGGTTTAATTCCTAACATCTCAAACAAAACTTCTCAAAACAGCTTCCAGTTAGTCCTGAGTCACATTCTGGACAAGCCTGTCTGCTCAGTGGCAAATACAAAGGCAATACCCTCAAGTGAGAAGGCGCTGCTGTTTGGAAACCCCTGCCCTGCCCTCCCTTAGTCTCTGGTATGAGAAGTCCTTGGATTGAGGGAGGCACCTGAACAGTGCCCATGGCCACAGCTGCTGTTTTCAGATGTCCTTGAGTCTGCATTCAGGACCCCAGCATCTGCCTAGATGGCCCAGTCTCATTTCCAGGTCTCATATGGGATTATTCCAACAGTCTGCCCTCTTAGTGGCTCCAGGGATAGATAGTTGCTAGGAAGCACACAGAACAGGGAGATACAGGTTGGCCTCAGGCATGGCCAAGGTAGACAATAGAATGGACAGGCCCTGAGCTGAGGCTATCTCTCTCTGTAAAGCCATGTGAGCAGCCAGAAAATTCTGATTTCACCTTTGACCTTCCAGAAGGTCATGGGGCTCCATTTATAATGCCCAGAGTGTGGGGCGGGGCAGGGTGGGGCAAAGTTGCTTACTCTCTGGCTGCTGGGAACCAAAGAGAGAAAGAGAAGAGGGAGGAGTTGAAGGTCCCAACAACCTTCAGGGGAACATTCCCCACCCCACAATGACCTAACATCTTTCCACCAGGCCCCACTTCCTAAAGGTTCTAGTACTTCCCAAGAACGTCATCAGTTGGTGGCTGTTGGCCAGTCAAGACCCCTATGCATATTGACCTTTGGGAGACATTTAAGATCCAAACTGTAATGTTTGGTAATTATATGGTACTATGTCCTGTTTGGAGGGTAGCCTTCCCCGCCCCCTTCGCCTCCCGCCACGGGCCATAGAATTCATATCCTAGAACCAAAGACAGACATGCTAAGAACCTTCCTTCCATGACAGATGCTCTCGCTGCCTCCTCTGATGCCGTTCTCTCACTTTTCTTTTCCTTTAAAAGTTTTACTTTATTTTTGAGATTATAATATAATTACATTTTTCCTTTCCATTTCCTCCCTCTGAAGCTTCCATACACCCTTCCCCACTGGCCTCCAAACTCATGGCTTTTTTGGTTATTGCATGCATGCATATTCTTAACACACACACACATATATCTATCTATACACACACACATATATATACATACATACATACACACATATATACATACATACATACATACATACATACACACACATATATCTATCTATACACACACACACACATATATACATATGTACACACACACACAGAGTTCAATCCATATCATGTTACTTGAATGCATGTTTTCAGGGATGACCACTTGACACTGGACATCCACTTGGTGTGCTCTCTTTTGGGAGGACCACCTCTTCTGCTTCCACATTTCCCAAGTTGCTTAGAGTTCCTTGTTCAGCACTGAGGCCTCATGGGGTCTTAACCCCATCCACTACGGCATGCTCACTGGCGTTCTCCTTGTTTAGCTCACACCTGGACAACCATGTTGGTGAGAGTTTTATGGCGGTAGCTTCTGACATTACTAGGAGACACAGTCTCACAGTAAACTCTCTGACTCTCTGGCTCTTACAATCTTTTCCCCCTCCTCTTCTGCAATGTTCTCTGAGCTTCAGGTGTAAGAATGTTTTGTAGATGTACCCACTGGGACTGGACAACTCTGCATTCTCAGTGGTTGTCGTTTTTTCCATCTGTAGCAAAGACAAGTTTCCCTGATGAAGGAGAAGATCCTATCTACAGACATAAGGACAAACGTTTATAGACTGTTATTAGGGATTATGCTGGATTAGTAAATTAGTGGTTGTAGATTCTCCTCCAATAGCCATGACTTCACTAGACTGAGTAGTTAGCTAGGTTTCCAGTACCAGTCATGGTTTCCCTCTTGCTAAGCAAGCCATAAATGCAATTAGAGAGCTGTTGGTTACCACCACGGTGTGAGTACCACTATTACCCCTGTAGGGTTATCAGACAGTCTACGCTGGTCATTGATGTGGTTCAGAGGCAAAATAGCTGCCTAGGACTGTTGGTTGCCTCCTTCCTCTGGAAGCTTTTATGGTGCTTTCTGGTACTTTTAAAGCTAGTTCTCAAGGGAGAGACATTCAGCTATCCCATTTTATAAAACGGCTCCCAATTTATAGCTGGGTGCTTGGCTATCTGGATCACAGCTGATATTTCTCAGACCCCTTGTCTGTTAGAGACCAATTCAGCTACTGAGCTGTAAGTGGCGTGCACATTCCAGGAAGTAGATAGTGGGTGCTTTCATTACTCAACTTTTCACGGTAACCCAATACATGAGAGCTGATCTCAAGGGAGGAAGGATTCATTTGGCTTTTGGTTTCACATAGTAGCATTCATCTTGATGGAAAAGGTGTGGCTCTCTAGGGCAGGAGCTGGCAACCTCTTCCATCTTGGCTAGCCAGAAGCAGGGCTGAGTCTCACCCTTAAGGCTTGGCCCTTGCAACTCACTTCTGCCATTCTAGTCTTACCTCTTTAAAGTTCTGCAACCTCCAAAAACACCACGGTACAGGTATTCAAACCTGAGTGTGTAGAGCTCATTTCCCATCCAACCCCATTCTCTTTCCAGTGGCTGAAGCGTGGGTGCGGTGGCACATCTCAAGGAGACCCTTGGCAGGACGCACATGCATGGCTCACTGAGGGAGCAGATTATGAACAGACATTCACTATTTGTCATTAAATTTTTTTTTAACATGGGCAAAATAAGTGTGTATTTTGTTTACACTGCAGTTACCTAACATTTTCTGACACAGAGCAAAACACAAACTTGAATGGCATATTTATTTTCTCGGCCTCTCTTACCACTAAGAAAGGACATAGAACTATGTTCAATTAAAGGAAGCCTTCTTGCCAAGGGCAGTCTTAGCGGGGAAGTTCAAGTTCCTGAGACAGCGGTGGTGACATACAGTGTGGAGTGTGGACGAGGCAGAATGAAGTCTTTGGGGTTCGTTGGCAGCGCCAGGACCCCACTGGGTACTATTTTTGGTGGCATGGCTCCCACCGCTGTCCTCCAGCTCATCCGATGACCCTGTGGGTGACCCCATATCCTGCTAATAAATTCTGACACTCAGCCATCAGTGTAGTCTTAACCCCTGTCAAAAGACTTTTCAATAAAAGTTCCCAAGGCAGTTAGTTGGCTCTGCCATAAAATTAGTCACTGAATAATGTGTTAAAAGTCTATGTGAGGCATGAGTCCCATTTAAAAGTCAGAATTTTCTCACACCTTTGTTTCTATAGATACTTCTGGGACAGAACGAGGTTCTTTGAAATAGCTGGTGTCTCTTGTACGGGAGTGTGCCATCTGCTAGCAGAAGCCTTGATATTTGGGGACCTACCAGGACCAGATTAAATACAGCACAGGAGTCGGTCAGAAGCACACTCCAAGGGCAGCAGTACTTCCTTTGTCCTAAAGTGATATTTACAAAAACCTTGGCTATTTAAAACATTGCCAGGAATGAGGGAAAAGACAAAGACCAACAAAAACCGGGGTGGGGTAGAAAAGGGGGAAAAAAATCAAGAAAAACCCCAAACCAAATGAACACACAACAGCACTCAAAGAAAGAACAGTACACCAAGAGATTGTTCACAGCCAATGCAAACGCCGCAGAACACACCCTAGTTTATGGACTTGCAGACAGGCAGGCAGGCAGGCCATTCCCAACGTGGAGGGACTTCCGCAGCCCCCTTGGAAGAAGAGAGAGCAGAGACTGCTGCAGCCCCCTCCGCCAGGAGCCAGAGGTCATTCTTAGTTTGTTCCAAAGGCAGAGATGGAATTGGAAGGGCCAGCAGACAGGACAGGTGACATCTGAGCCTTAGTGTGATGGAGACAGCATTGTGCTTCAGTTTAGAGTGGAGAAAGGTATGTGAGGTTTCGGATTCCCTTGGGAAACCTGACAAGTTGTGGGAAATTAGCCAGCAGGATGATCTCCACTGTGGCTGAGCATGTAGGGCAATGGGGAGCCCCTATCACTGGAGGGACAGCAACCACTTAGGAGAGGTTCAGCAGCTCCTTGTGCAGCTCTGTAGGAACCACACCAGAAAATCCCCAGCAACACCTTTGATTGTGCTCAAAATCTCCTGAGCGGACATTGTGGTGTCATTCATTATGGACTGATAGATAGTAGAGAAAATGAATATGCCCAAGTCAGTATCAACACGGATAAATATAAACATGAAAGAAATGAATCACAGGAAAGTACACGAGGGGTGTGGCCCAGCTGTGATTCCCCAGCAAACCAGGCATGGTGGTACAGACCTATAATCCCAGCACTCAGGAGGTAGAGGCAGGCAGATCAGGAGTTCTGAGTTATTCTCACCTATGTAATGAATTTGAGGTCAGCTTAGGACATAAGGGGGAGATGTATATACAACTCCATTAGTATAAAGTTCAAGAACAGACAAACTAAAGCTGGGGTTAAAGCCATATGTGGTCAATCAATAAAGAAGGACAAAGACAATCAGTGTATAATAGGGGAAGAAAGTTTGTGAGGTACCATTTGGATATTTGTTTTTTCTTAACTGGTCCTGCTGGTTGGTACTTTATATTAACATTCCTTCAACTGTATAGCTCTATTCTTAATGTCTAGATGTCGGTGACAATTAAAAAAGAAAAAAGAGCAGGCAAGGCTATGTGTGGATGGTTGAGGCAGGAGGATCTGGATTTTGAGACCATCTTGGACTAGATAGAACAACCCTATCTCACAAACAAAAACAAAACCTGTTGGGCCAGGCCTGAAATATCAACTGTTTTCAGGAGGCTGAGACAGGAAGACTTCGAGTTGAAGACCTTCCCAGACAACTTAATAAGACCAATAAACAGTAAAAGAGGCTGCTGAGATAGCTCAGTGTAGGACTCTTTGCCTAGCGTTCGGGAAGTCCTGAGTTCAAACCTCAGTACCGCACAATGAACTCACATATGCATGCATACACACACAGTCCAAAACTAAAGGGGCCATGTTCTGTCCCATGGATTCTGCTTAAGAAAAAAAATATCTAATAGCCAAGAAAACAAATACCAAACAGTTCAGGCATCAGGAAAGCTCTGACCCAGTTAGGAAAGGTCTTTTATATGGGACAGCATCTCAGCTTCCTTTCCAGATGCAGTAAAACACAGGGATGCCATGGTAATAACCTAGATATCCATCATTTTGTTATTAAAGAGATTTTATTGACTAAGATGAGCAACATGCCATCCATTACCTAGGTCTTCTTACACCACCAAAGAGGGTGTCCTCCTCCACTTTAAGCACGTATCAGCCCCTGGCACCAAGTATAGTTTGACTCATCAGTATTCTGTAGCACACAGTAGGTGTTCAATAATTGCTTTCTGGATACGTGCAGAAAATGCTTAATTTTATCTGAATCCATGGCTATGGCTGGCCCATGGCTTATGTAGTCATTCTTTCCAGTATTCCTTGTTCTCTGTCTCTCTCTGTCTGTCTCTGTCTGTTTGTCTGTCTGTCTGTCTCTCTGTGTTGCTCTCTGGATTTCAAAGACAGTTTCTCCTTGTAGCCCTGGCTGTCCTGGAACTCACTCTGCAGACCAGGCTGGCCTTGAACTCAGAGATCTCCCTGCCTCTGCCTCCTGAGTGCTGGGATTAAAGGTGTCCCATACCATACCCAGCCTCAGCTTCTCATGAAGCTAGAAGTGGTTATACAACATAGTGGTGGCAATCTGATGGAGGCACTTAGAGAAACTGTGTGTTATCATTTGTGTGATATGTACGTATGTACATATGCACTTCTGCATGCATGCACATGTGGAGACCAAGGGCCAATGTGGGATCTCCTCCTTCTCCACTCTCAATGTTATTTAGACAGTGTCTCTCTCGGAGCTGGAGCTCAGTGATTGGCTAAGCTCAACAATGAGCTGCAGGCCCCACCTCCTCAAATAACCCCCAGCCCCTTACCCCACCTCACCCCACCCCGAAATGGTGAGGTTACAGGTGGGTGCTGGTATGCCTGGATTTGAGGGGAGCTGGGGAGCTGAACTCAGGCCCTCATACTTGCGCCCCTGGCCTCCACATACATGCTGAAGTATGTGCATATCACACAATGATACAGAGACAGATAGAGACAGGGAAAGACACATACACAGACACATATATTCATTTTACTTCAGGGGCTGTCTCCCTGGCTCCCTCTTATTGGTATGTTTGTACTTCTTCCATTTATGAAATGTGCTTTCCCTGATCTTCCTGCCTAGTGCCAGAGTTAGCCACAAAAGCAAGGCTAGCAGAGCCAGACAGCAGCCTGAACTATACAGAGCCCTGGTGCCTGCACCAACCGTTTCTGCCTTAAGATTTGTCCTTATTTGACAGATATGATCAGCTAATTGGACCACCATTGGATGGATTTTCCATTGTTTGCAGCTGACAGCTTGCCTGATAAAATCTCTCCCTGGATTGCCACCAGGGGTGTTGGGAATGATAACGGAGAACAATCTATTTTTTGACTTGCCAAAGAAGAACACTATTTCTGTGAGTTCCTGGTTTCTTCATACGCAAGGCACAATTAACTTCCAGGTCTGTCCAAGTGGAATTAACCTGCTGTGACACAGACAGATACTTGAGGCCTGCCATGAAGCTAACAGAGACAGGTTGGCCAAGCCATGCTCTAGCTGAAATGGGCAGGATTCCTCTTGCTCAGCGCCTTCTACGCTAGCATTGTAAATTACCTTTATTTATTAAGTTGATCAATTGACAGGCTCGGTTTTTGTTTCAAAAAGGATTTCACTTCATAGCCCAGGGTGGCCTAAAACTTACCATGTAGCCCAGGCTAACCTTGAGCTTGGGGCCATTCTCCTGATTTAGCCTCCCTAGTGCTGGGATCTGAAGAGTGAATGAACCACAGTGTCAAGCTCTATAGATGGGACTTTCTGTAGCCTTCAGTGGCCTCAAACTTGATCTTCCTGTTCCTGAGAGCTGGAATTACAAGTGTGTTCCAAACAGGATCCCTAAGGATAGCTTTGCATGCCAAAGCTCATACAGAATCAGCATAAACAACTACCCATTGACACCCTAGAGCCACCCAGCTGGGAAAGCAAGTCTGGCTGTCTTCCTTTCCCTTAGCAGGTGGGACTGGGGTGTTGGGAGTCTCCAGCCTAAGCTGTAACTTACTGCATCTCTTTCTTCCTTCCTTTAAATGCCCAGTCTGCCTTCAATTCAACATCTGTTTTCCCCTTAGGAGGACTCTTCCAACTCTCTCTGTCTCTCTGTCTCTCTGTCTCTCTGTCTCTCTGTCTCTCTCTTTCCTAAGCATAACCACACTGCATAACCACACCCAAGCATTGGCTCTTAAATATAGTCCTTCTTTCCAGTCCTTCCTTGGTTGTCTAATCCTCATGACCAGACATTGTTTGGCTAATAAACACCCCAGCCTCATCCAGATGGTCAGAACCAGCCCTGGCTCCTGATTGGATTCTACTACTGCCTTCTTACAGCCAGACTTTGTGTCTGTATTCATGGGCACTAAGTTTTAGGATACTATTTTATAGACATGGGGACTGAGGCTCCTACTCAAGGGCACACAGGAGAACCCAGCCTCAGATCTGCTGGACTTTAAACCTGAATTACTTAAAATCTTCTTTTTGGTAAAAAAAAATAATAAAACAAAATAAAATTACTTGTCTTATGTCCTAAAACCAACTCCCTGGAGTTTCCCATCATACCTAGAAGTTCCTTTATTAAGAGATTTATTCCTAGTAGGTGCGATGGTGGCACATACCTTTACTCTCAGAACTCACTCCCTTGTCTCAGAGAGAGAGAGAGGGAGGGAGGGAGGGAGGGAGGGAGGTAGAGAGAGAGAGAGAGAGAGGGAAGGAGGGAGGGAAGGAGGGAGGGAGGGAGAGGGAGGGAGGGAGGGAGAGGGAGGGAGGGAGGGAGAGGGAGGGAGGGAGAGGGAGGGAGGGAGGGAGGGGGAGGGAGAGGGATGGAGGGAGGGAGGGAGAGGGACGAGGGAGGGAGAGAGAGAAAGAGAGGCTTTTTTCTTTCTTACCTAGGCTAACATTAAACTTGAAATCTGTTGGCTTCAGCCTCCCTTGTGAACTACCAACTCTGATTTTAAAATTTCAATTTAGGGAAAGTCTTCACTAGGTCTAAAATGTCCCGAAAGTTTAAACCCCATGTTTTTACCTGGAAACACCTAAGTGCTGTTGTAAGTAGAGGAGTCTTGTGAGAGGACAGTCCAAGGTAGATGAGAAAGAGACAATATAAAGGTACTTCATCTTCAGGCCCTTTCCCCTGGTGCTATGGGGAGCCCAGTGTTAGTTTCCTGCCTGTCTCCCGGAGGCCCTAAGGGGATCATTTGCAGCTAGCTATTTTTGGGAGGGCAATTACCCTGAGTACTTTCACCCCTTCAAGCACAGCACAGAAGGCTTCTGGGGAGCCATAAGAAGGATGGGCAAGCCACGTGCTCTCTCTCCTACTCAGGGGACCCCAAATGCTGCAGTTCCGAGTCAGGCTCTTTAACAGATAAGGCTGAGTGTGTGACGGGTGGGTGGGGATAGAGGGGACTTCAGATCCTTTCGGCCACTGGCTCCTGGTTGTCATGGTGACCTCTCCTGGAGCAACTCTCACATTGATTTGAGTGTTTCCTGAGATGAATAATGTCCAGGCTAACAGTGTTGATTTCTGCTGGGTGGGAACAGCCTTTATGAAGGGACCATACCCTACTAGCTTGGATGCTGCAGGCTTCCAAGGGTTCACTGCTATTATTCCTGGCATGGTACAGAAATCTGTCAGGCCCACAGGAACAGACCTGCCCCTCCACATTCCAGAGCTTCTGTGCAGCAGAATCAGCCAGAGTCACAGCCGGAAGGCAAAGAGATGATGGTTTCCTGCTCGGAGGACCATTCCAGATTTCCCTTCCTTGTCTCCCTTCTTCCTGCCTTGAAAATGGATCTGAATTGACTGCTGTATCTCTTGCCTATGTTCCAGGAGGGGAGGATGCTAGCTAATCATGATAACCGAGGCACAGATCATCAACGTGCCGGCATTGTAATAAGTGTCTGGCATACCCCATTTCCCATGGGATACAAGCACATTCCATTTAGAGAAGGACTCATTTTACACCTGAGGGCGCTGATGTTTAAAGAAACAAGTGGCTTGTCCAGGGTCACTGAGCAAGGCTGTGATGAAACTTGGATTGGAGCCCAGGTTATCTGAGGTTTGAGCCTGTGCTAGAATTACAGTCTCTCCATTTAACCCCCATGGTGGAGCTGCCTAGAAATCAAGAGAGGTACATACAGAGCTGTAGGGAGCATGAAGGTGGCCAAGGACAGAGAGTCCACCCCTTCATTGTCACTTTCCACACTGAATGCCCCAGGGAGAAAACCAACTTGTCTAAATGTGGAGAGGCGCCCCTTCCGGGGTTTAATGAACTGGAATAAATATTAGCCTGGCTCCTAGAAGGTTCACATTGTATTTAAAATAGCAACGGGTGATTTCCAGTATGTGAAGTGCCGTTGTTTTCTTGGTTGTGTTCCCCTTTTGTTCCTATAATATCTCCTTTGTAAAATTCGACTTAAGAAATGTTAGCTCTGAAGTCTTCAGTGGAACTCTGGAGACACTTAAATGTGTTCAACCATTGTGATAGCATTGGTACCCAGAAGAAATGGAGCACACCTCTGGGAGCTGTAGGTAATGCTGGTGTCCCCTCTCCCCACCATTCTCAATCTAAATTCTCACAAATACTTGGGTCACATTAAGCAGCAGAAGCTTTGAGGAGCAAGGAGGGCGGCTCTTTCATGAAGGAGGCTGTGTCTCTTATCAAAGAGACTTGAGCACAGTTTTGGCTCTCTGCTTTGGAGAAGGCAGGAGCATGGATCACAGAGGAGCCCTCACCAGACACCCAATATGGTGACACCTTGCTCTTGGATTTCCTAGCCTCCAGCACCACGAGAAGTAATCCAATTGTTTATCAGCCTGGATCTATGGCATTCTTTCACAATGGCTGGAAGGAACTAATACACGGAGTGTTCACGGGGTGTGAGAATCCGCTGAGCAGTACAGCAAGCACTTGTGCACTTTTTGTTAGTATGATATATATATACATGCATATACATAATCCAAAGCCAGGCCAGCCAGGCCTGGTGCTGTACTTCTCTTATCCCTGTACTTGGTTGGGAGGCGGAGGCAAGAGAATCAGCTTAAGTTCAAAACCAGCTCGGTCTATATATCAAACACCAGTGCCACCAGGGTTACATAGATAGATAGAGGTCAAAATGAAAAAGAGACCAAAGCCCATGCCACATTTCCAGTAGTCCCGGTTGATCAGACAGTGAGGCTATATAAACTCTGTCTGTGTGGTGTTCACAAACAAACAAGTTGCAAGGGACCCTGATCTCCTCTGTCTGCTTTTTGGTGGTGCTGGAAGACTCTGAACCTGCCCTCCAGCAGAATTGTCAGTATCCCTCATAGGCTGCCCCTGAAGGCACTCCTCTACGGTGAGTGTCACTTTTCTAAGGTAAGCTCTGGGGATCTGGTCCTTCCTGCCATCAGCTTCTAGGGTCTTGCCAAATATGGTTTGCCTAGGCTGGGTGCAGACTTCAGTGAGCAGCTGGGGGTGTGTTTAGCGTAGAAAGTTTGCCTAGCAGGTGTGAGGATCTAGGTACAATCCTTGGCACCATGAAATGAAAAGTAAAAATGAAAGAAACTGAGGGGTTGTGATGCTTCGATTATGCTGGGCCCAGGGAGTGGCACTGTTAGAAGGTGTGGCCTTGTTGGAGGAAGTATGTCACTTTGAGAAGTATGTGGGCTCTGAGACCTTCCTCCTAGGTGCCTGGAGGCTTCCTTTCTGCCTGCTTCTGGCTTCCTTTCAGTGAACATACAGAGCTACTCCAGGGCTATGCCTGCCTGGGCACAGCCATGCTTCCTCCTTAACGGCAATGGACCGAACCTCTGAAGCTTTAAGCCAGCCCCAATTAAATATTGTTCTTAATAAGAGTTCCCTTGGTCATGGTGACTCTTCGCAGCAATAGAAACACTAAGACAGAGAGCAAGAGATGTTCTTGGTGTAGAAAAGTGTGTGCTCACACATATGCAGGGCTCAGGCTAGCCAACAGATCAGAAAGCAATCAGACTCTCCTTTTAATGGCATCTCGGCTCCAGTGCACATTAGTTTTGTTGACCTTGCGTGACTTCCTTAATCATTCTGAGCCCTGCTTTCTCATTGCAGAGTGAGGATGATAGCGAGGCTTACACCACAGCATGCATGAGGAAGGACTAAGCATGATCACGTGTATAAGGGACCTAGCCAGGTCCACAGCAAACACAAACACACTGTGAATGCCTGGGGTTTAGGCTCTGGCATCTGGTGGGTAAGGCTAGTGCTGAGCCAAAGCTAAGACTTATAGTCTGACGTGGCCTTTGCCCTGACGATTGCACCATGGAGGATGTGGAAGACTAATTCTCTTCTTTTCCCTCTCCTACAGACAGAAGCAGAGGTCAGAGGGCAGCTCTCTGGAAAGGTGCAAACATGTCCGAAGAAGGTCATCCATCTTCTCACCACAGACATCCGTGGATTACGTGCTCAGCGCTGTGCAGTAGCTGCCAGGTGGTCAGGTGTGACTTCTGTCACTTGGAGCCAACTGCACACAAAGGAAATAGCCTAATCGTATGCTCTGTGATGGAGGGACGGCATGGGACTCTGCCCTGTCTGCATGTGCTCTCTCGAATGTATCAAATGTGACCTCTGCAGTTGCTCCTTCCCCGGTGCTAGGAAACCCTGTGTATTCTTAAACATCCTGTGCTGCAAAGCCCAACAACAGGGAAACCAACAACAACACCACTGAAACCCAGGAAAAGCCAGGTGTGGTGGCTTACATCCCAGCACTTGGGAGGAAGAAGCGGTAAGGTCACCTAGTATTCAGGGTGGACCAGGGCTTCGTAGTGAGACCCTGTCTGAAAAACAAAACAGAACAAAAACCAAACAAACCAAACTGATAGGATTGGAACAAAGAATGTTGGGTAAGCAGGAGGGTCTGAGTGACCCCAAGCCACATGGAAAAAATATGGATGTAGATTATGCATTCCTATAACCTCAGTATTGTTGGAGACAGAGGTAGCAGGGATGGCTGGCTGCCCCTTCAGTTCAGATCCAAGTCCAGTAAGTAATGCTGTCTTAAAGGAATAGGTGGAAGATGATAGAACAGGGTACCCATTGTCCTCTGGGCTCCTCATGTGTGTACCTGTGTGCCAACACACACACACACACACACACACACACTGCCACCACCACCAACCGCAATAACAAAGGAAAAATCCCTGAGTAGATTCCTACCCAGACAGGACACACACAGAGAAAATAAGCAACAAAGAGAGTTAATAAATATGTCCCTGTATGTCCAAATGATAGACTTTTATTCAATGACCAATAGGAATGAGCTACTGAGCCAAAAGTCTCAGGGGATCCTTCAAGTCATAAGGGAGGGTCAGAAGTCATTCTGAATCCTTTCAATCATCTGATGCCCCACAGTGGGTAAAGGTCTTGAGACAGTGAAAAGTCTCGTGTTTGTCAGATGTAGGAGGGGAAGACACAAACTGGCAAAGAGCAGAGTGTTCTGGACAGACAAACTATTTGGGATGATGCTCTCACAGAGGCTATGTGCCATTCTACACCATCCAAAGCTTGGAGTACTTCATGTGCCTGTGTAAGTTTCTCCATCTCCACGATTTAGGCTTGGAGGTGTTGATAGGGGTGCGGTTTCAGTAGGCTTTAAAAGTTAAGTCTACTGAAAAGAAAACCAAACAATAACACAACAATAAAACGCCCCATGTCAAGTGTGGTTAAGAACATGGGTTTTGGCTATGGACTCTGAGTTGGAATTGTGACTCTGTCCCCAAGGCTGTGACTGTCAGCAAGCTAGCTACACTTCAAAATTAACCCCGGGAAAAGTGCCTGCTTTGTGGGTTTCTGTGAAGATCGGAAGAATGAACAGATCTAAAACACCCAGTGCAGTGCTCAGCACCTGTGAAGCTCAATCAATATTAGCTACTATTTAAAAATGAATGTTTTAAAGAGCAATTTCAATCGATTGGCTGCCACCAGCTTTTGGCACTGCAGTCCCTTGTTGTCTGGATACAGGATCACATGCTTGCAAAGAGCGATGTCTCTCCACTGAGACGGAGTGGAGGATCTCTTTTGGAGGCAGAGACCTCAAGTCCATACATGCTCTGGGGCCCAGAGAAAATGTTGACAGGACCATTCCAACATCCCCAGCGGCAAAACCAGACAGCCTCTGCACTTGAGAATCTCTTGCCCGAGTGACCTGGCAGAACCCCAGCCTGCATCCTGACTTTTATCAGCCAAGCATTGTTCTGTCTGCTGTGGCTCCAGGGAGGAAGCTTGGATGGAGTTAGGATGTGTTCTGCCACAAGATCATTTTCTCCTGACCAGAACCTAGAGCACAATGACAGAAGATGCCCTCCAGCATAGGATGCTGAAATCTGCTCTCTGTCTTTCTGTCTCTCTGTCTCTCTCTGTGTCTGTCTCTCTCTGTCTTTCTGTCTCTCCCTGTGTCTGTCTCTCTGTGTCTGTCTCTGTCTCTCTGTGTCTCTGTATTTCTTACACATACACACACACTGTCTCTCTCTGTCTCTGTGTCTCTCTGTATTTCTTACACACACACACACACACACACACACACACACACACACACACACACACACACAAAACCTTGTAGAAGCCTCATAACAATCCTGTAAGTCAGTCCATGGTTCTAGGGCTGTTGAGTCCTCTAAGATTTTTAATCACTGTGAGGTGCAATTTGGACCCACTTGGCTAACTTTAAACCCATCTTCTATCTATAATGGTTTTTGTTTGTTTGTTTGGGGGAACAGGGTTGAGACGGGGTTTCTCTATGTAGCCCTGGCTGTTCTGAAACTTATTCTCTAAACCAGATTGGCCTTGAACTCACAAAGATCCACCTGCCTCTGCCTTGAAAGTGCTGAGATTAAAGGTGTGCACTGACACCATCTGGCCAATCTATAATGTGTTAATGTTTTCTGTTGCAAACAAAAATGAGTCCCTGGGAGCAACAGTTGCCTGTTGCATTGCTAAGAACCTACTTTCTCCTTCCCCACTGCACAGCCTTCAAGTGTCTAGGATGTTTGGGGGTTCAACTTGCATTAGGTGACTAGGGTTGGTCCTGAAGTCCACATGCAGCTCACTGCTGACAGGAAAGATGCAATGGCAGGTCCGAGGAAGAGAAAGAAGGGTGGATGCAGGCTTCCTATTTGCATGACTCTCTGAGGCATGCCAGTTTTGTGGCCTTTGGTCACTTTGATAAAAGTTCCAGCTGCTCCTCCCAGACTAGCAGATAAAGAAGAAACTGTTTCCTACTTAATGCTGCTGTATCTCTTAAACAGCACCAGGTTCATGTTCTTGATTCTAGGTCTGGCATCTCAGGATGATGGCACAACTAAATCTGTGGTTAGATGCACTTGGATGTGTTTCCACCTTGGCTTGAGACAGGGAGAGGGTGCTGCTGATCCTGTTACATGGCTTGAGCACTCGACTAACAGTGACATTTGTGGCCTCAACTGCCTTTGCTTTTTTTTTTTTTTTTTAAAAAGGCAAGAGCCAAGCTGTAGGCCTATGCTTGTGTCTCCCCTTAATGCTTCAGCCTCACAGCAGAAGTGTGTTGGCATAGAGACTTCCCATGAGGAACTTTGCCCTGGAGACCATGCTGCTATGCAGAGGCTTGGGAAAGGCTTTTCTTCTCTGAGATGTTCTGTCTTAAGTGCCATCAAGAAGCAGAAACTAAAAAAAACTGTACATAGACATTAATCCCTTAAATTCCAGCACCCTGACTATCTTCTCAAATGGGTTTTGATGGATCTCAGCTGGATAGTTAATATTAATGTCACTAAAGGATCACCATGGTAGTTGTATTTTAAATTTATTTCTTATTTTATGTGCATATGGGTGTTTTGCTTGCATATATGTCTGTGTACTATGTGTACAGTGCCCATAGAGGTCAGAAGAGGGTGTTATGTCTCCTGGAACTGGAGTTACAGAGGGCTGTGAGCCACCAAGTAGGTGTTAGGAACCAAATCCTGGTCCTCAGTAGAAGTAGCAATTCCTCTGAACTCCTGGTCCATCACTCCTGGCCCATTGTGCCCTTCCCCCATTACCTAATGAAGAAAGGCACCAGGAAATACCCTCACTGAGTACCCATATAGCTCCATGCAGGGCTTGGGGCATGTGCATTGCACAAGTGGGCAGTCTGGTTCTCAATGCCTCCCAGTGAGTATTGGTTATCCCTTGTTTTACTGGAGAAGCTTCTTCTGAGTCTTGGATCTGGGTTAGGCTGTGACTCTGACCCTTTCCAATCTTTCTACCACTGCCTGCTTTCCTGATCCTTAGCTCCTCTTAGAGGTAACTTAGGAAGTGTGCCATATGGAGTCCCTAAGGTCAATTCTGTTCAATGCCACTGTCCTAAGAATATCATTCTCCACCATTAACCTGTGGAATGAGGCAGTGTGGACAGGGGTGGCCTGCTCACAAGCCCCTGTACTCCCGTCTCACTGCCCGATGCAATGTGCAGGTGAATTGATTGCTGGTTTTACAGAATTCCCTTCCTTCTGTGTCTCTTCATCTCTGGCTTGTCCTTTATTGTTCTCACTGCTGGTCACTTTAATAAATGTTCCAGCTGCTCCTCCCAGACCAGCAGTATCCCGAGCCTTGGCTAGTTCTCAGTATCACCCTGCTGTGTAGGTCCAAATAGAACATCCAATAGTTGCCTACAGCCCTTACTACAAAATGAGCACTGTTGCTAATGGTGATTACCTCCTCAGTGTTTTATACTACATCTGTGGGTTGGGCATTATTGAATAGACCCTATTAATGCTGGGGGGGGGGTACATCATGCTTAAGTAACTTGCCAAAGGTTACAAAACAAATGTGGCTCAGAGAGTCGTGCAAATGGGGAGTGTGCTTCTACCCTTTTCCTATGACCACCTACTGTTTTGCACTAATCTTGTCACCATCTTGTACTAATCTGAAAAGATGGGGCTATTTGTTAAAAATGCATATATGGGATGAGACACTAAGCATGCTGTTTATACCAAGAATGCACACACTCCAGAACCAGGCTCTTTGGAAAACCCCCATCTCTTCATCATTCCCCACACCCTACCCCTCCTTCAGTGCCGTTTTCACTGGTGTTAGCATTCTGTCTAAGCTCCACCCACAGTTACCTGGCAACAGCCAGGTATGCTCCACCCCATTCAAGTCACAGTACCATATGACCTGCTTATAAAAAGAATCAAGGCGGTGTGTGTGTGTGTGGGGGGGATATGTTCTATGGTGGCGTGGTGAGGTGTGAGGGAAGGAGGTACCTCTGGTAGGTCCATGTTGAGGCATCTCTTCCCTCTGAGGGAACAGCCACACAATGATGGTATAGAATAGAGTTTATCCAGGGTATGGGGAGGGGAGTTAAGAGGGTAGTAGGGGCAGAGAAAGGTAGAGAGAGAGAAAGAGAGAGAGAGAGAGAGAGAGAGAGAGAGAGAGAGAGAGAGAGAGAGTAGAGGACAGCCATGAGCTTATGGAGAGGGGCGGGGGACAGAAATGGGAAGAGAAGCAACAAAGGGGGAAAAGGGGAAGAGAGCAAAAGAGCAAGAGAGTGAGGAGGGGTCAAACAGCTCTTTTTATAGTGTCAGGCATACCTGGCTGTTGCCAGGTAACTGTGGGGCAGAGCTTAGAATGCTAACAACTGGTGCTGTATTTTCCCCACACACAGACTCAATGTCCTCTCTAAAGCCCACCGTCACAGCCTGGCTCATTGCTGCCTCCTTCCCTGCTCAGAGGTAGTCACTTTACAAACATACTGTCCCCTCCCCCAATAAATCTCTCTTGTGAGAGAGGTCGGTTGTGTGGTATGATTTTTGTGGCATTCCTTGGCCCTCTGTCACTGAGATACTCTTTTGCCACAAAACCCTTTCAAGGTGGCCAGAAGAGTCTGCAGAGATGTTCTATTGCATGGGAATTTTAAATTATGGGAGGGAAAAAAAACCTCCAGAAAAAGCTTTTTAAAGGGTTCTTACTCATGTGAGCAACAGTCTTGGGGTACCATGCTGGTTTCAATAAGAGCTTCTGGTTCTATTTTATCTAAGATCTCTCTGTGTAGCCCAGGGTGTACTAGAACCTAATATACAGTTCAGACTGGCTTCAAATTTATGATCCTCCTGTTTGGGCTTCCCAAGTTCTAGGATTTTCGGTGCGTGCTACCAAGTGCGGCTAGATAACGATTTCAGAGAAACAGGGCGAAGTTGGTTGCAGAGGCTTCTGTCTTGTGACTATTCCTTCTTGTAATTATTTGATTAATTCACCTAAGAACTGGACTAGCCTTGTTCATCGATTTCCAGCAGTAATGACCTTGCACCTAATGAGATATTTGTGGAGTGAATAGCCACTGGATGAAGGGAGGAATAAACCAGATGGAGAATGAGGTCTGAAACCTGCCTCCAGTCAGAACTCTCTGGGGAGAAGCTTGAAGGGGCAAGCACAAAATAACAAGCCCACATTTGGGGAAGTAATGAAAAGGAAAGGCAGGCTTTTAAGAGGAGGAAGGGGAGGATTAAGGAGGTGTGTTTAGGAGATAGAGAACTGCCCAGAGGCGCCAGGTTGAAGGACAGAGGAACTGTGTGGTCCTGAAACCTGAAAAGGAGCCTGAAAAACCAGCCTGGGGTACCAAAGAGGCTCTTGTCCCCGGCCTCCCTAAGGGGGTTGGGGCTCTCCTTAAGGCCAGCCAGAGAAGTGTCCTGTTACAGGAGTGCATTCATTACACCACTGTTAGAAGATGACAGTAGATTGTCCTGGTAACACAGACGGGAAAGGTCTTGTCTCTGAGGGTGCGTTTCCATTCATGATCTCAATTTGGGGGCTCCCTCAACTGAGCCAAAGGAGTGTTGATTAGGAACACACACACTGGCTGACTTCAGCCAGTGAGTTTAGGGAAAAAAAAAAAATCATGCAGGCGTCAAACCTGGCTTCCTAGCCTGGAGCGGAAGAGCCTTCCTCGAAGTGTCAATCCCACCCCTCCCCCACCGGAGCCCACACACTGGTCCAGTCACTACCCCTGAGCACCTTCCAACCCTTCTCTCCACCACAAGGCTGATGAGTGTTGGAGGAAATGCCACCTCACAGCACAAACCCTGGGGGACTTTCTTCCCTTCCATAAACATTTACTGAAATAACTTTTTTGTTGATGGTTGTTTTAAGACCCGTAGCAGAAAAGGAGGCCTGAGAATTATTTCCACTCTAACTTTGTTCAGCTAGATCAGTGTCATCGGTATGGGCCCTAATTTTTGTCCTTGATGAAATACAGCACCTTTCTCACTTTAACAGGCTAGGTTTTGAGCTCTGTGAGGTATAACCAATAATTCTGTCTCCGCTCCATACGTGCCTGGTAAATATTGTTAAATGTAGGGACCCAGACTGGTTTCTGCCTCAGCAGAAATTTAGAAGGAATTGTTTCCAGGGCCCTGCCCATTGTTTATTTAAATGCCTGTCCAGTGCCAAACAGAAGTTTGGCACATGGTTAACATTCTGGAATTTTAAATAAATTTAACCTATTGTCCCACCCACCTCAACAGCAGGTTTAAGCACATGGGGGTGGCGGTGAATAATCAAATAAAAAGCAGAGTTTAAAATCGAAGATGATCAGATATTGGAAGGGAAGAGCTACTCAGCTCAGGAGAGGGAGGATTCCCCACGAGCTGACGGATCTGAGAAGGCTGCATAGCAACAGGGTCTATGTTGAATGACACATCCTGTTGACGGGTGTAATGGGAATGATGATTTCGATGATTGATCTGGATTGTCAATCCGTTGAGATCTAGAATTGCTTGGGAGACGGATCTTTTGATACACCTGTGAGAGAGTATCTTGATTAGGTTGAGGTCAGAAGACTCACCCACAGTGGGCGGTACCATTCCCTAGGCTGAGATGCTGGGCTGCTAAAAAAAAAAAAAAAAAGGAAAAAGGAAGCTGAGAACCAGCATTTATTACTTTCTTCTTCCTGACTGCAGAAGCAATGTGACCAGGTGTTTTAAGTTCCTGCTGCCTTGACTTTCCCACTGATGGACTGTGCTCTTGATCTGTAGCCAATATAAACTCTGTCTCTCTAAAGTTGCTTTTATCGGGGTATTTTTTTTTTTATTAAGTAACAAAAAAAAAAAAAAAAAAAAAAAAAAAAAAAAAAAAGAAAAAGAAAGAAAAGAAAAGAAAAAGAAAAAAGAAAAGAAACTAAGACAATGATGGTGTTTATGAAAATAGCAAAATGTATTGATTTCTTTGCACATGGCAGATATTGATGTGGTTCTAGACCCTCAATTTACAAACAAAAAAATTAAGGTTCAGCTGATTTATTCCCTGCCTTCCTTTCTTCTTCTTCTCCTACCTTGGTATCTCAGGTGGCCCAGTTTGTTCTCTAACTCAGTAAGTAGCTGAGGATGGCCTTGAACTCCTTATCCTCTTGACTCTATTGCCTAAGAGCTAGGATTGCAGGTATGAACCATTGAGTCTGGTACTAGGTTTGGACTTCTTACCTTTAAAGTCTGGTTGGTCTGCAGCAACACCTTGGCATGGGAAGCAGGTATAAAGGAGGAAGGAAGAAGTGGGAGGTTTAGTATCTCTAGAAGCATCATTGTATGGGGCTAAGTAAAAGCATTGTTGGATTCCCTCTTGTAAAAATACCCTGCCCTTTCTTCATGGTGCGTCTCTGAGATTTTAATATGCTCTCCAGACCTAAGCAAATGCTCAGACTCATCTCAGGTCCCATTTCTGTGTTGTGTTGTTTCCTTCCTTCCTCTCTTCCTTCTGTTTTTCCTTCCTACCTTCCTTCCTCTCTTCCTTTCTTTATCCCTTTCTACCTTTCGTCCTTCTCTCCCTTCCTTCCTTCCTTCCTTCCTTCCTTCCTTCCTTCCTTCCTTCCTTCCTTTCTCCTTCCCTCCCTTTCTTTCTACCTTTGCTTCTTTCTTTCTTCTTTCCTAGCTTCCTTTCTTCCTTCCTATGTTTCTTCCTTTCTTTCTTCTTACCTTCCTTCCTATTTTCCTTCTTTCCTTTCTTCCCCTGTTTTGCTTGTTTATTTTGGAGACAGGATCTTACTATGTGGCCCGTGTTGGCCTGGAAATCACCACGTATCCCAGGCTGATTTCAAACTCCCCCTTGTCCTGCCTCAGCCTCTTGAGCACCAGGGTTGTAGATGTGCGCCATTAGCCACAGCTTACGTGCCTTTTCCTATTTGCTTCATGTTGAATGATAAACTTGCTCTAAGTCCGGGTCCTATTCAGAATCTGTTTATTCATTCACTGATTTAGTCAATACTTATTTGTTGATAACTTATGACTTGAAATTACGACTGAAGCATCATTTTTGATCTAACAGAGTTTAAAGAATCTACCTACAAAGCTACTGTTGCCTTCAGGGACTATTTACTGTGGGGCTCATTTATTGCCTCAGTTCTATGAGTAATACTTGTCTTCCTGGACCTCGAGAATGGTTTTCCTTGTTGTTTTTTTTCTTGTGTGTGTGTGTGTGTGTGTGTTCTATTATTTTTTATTTACTTATTTATTTTTGAGGCAGGGTCTCCTATGACTGAGGTTGACCTTCAGCTTGCTATGGGGCTGAGACTGACTTTGAATTTCTTATTGTCCTGCCACGAACTCTTGAGTGTTGGGACTACCGGTGGGCCAATATACATGGTTTCTGTGGTGCTGAGGATCAGTCCAGGGCTTTGTGTGTGGTAGCCAAGCACTCTACCCTCTGGATTGAACTCCCAGTCTACGGGCTGCCATTCTTTACGGGCCAGGAGAAATGGTATTTTCTTTTTCCTTTGCTTCTTTTATAAGGGTGGTGTCAGCTCCTAGCAGATATTCAAATGAGGTTGACTGACTAGATTATTTAAATGACTAACTCAACTGTGAACCTCGAGAAAGCAGTTCCAATGGTTCTGCATTTAGTTGCAAATCAGGGGTTGAGTGGCATTTGATGGATGAGCAAGAATAGAAGCAGATAGACTTCCACGGAGCCAATCCATCCTTCCTCTCAAAGCTTGCCTTTGGTTATCTTCTTCCTATATCCTTCAGCATTCTTTAGCGGTGAGAGCCAAAACCCCGACCCAAGCTATGCTTATCAAGACAGGAAGAGGAGGTTGATTTCATCACTACAGTGTCTAAAGGCTGATCATCATGCGCTCGTGACATGTTAGACTCAGTGACTCAAACGGTGAACTCGTGGCTAGTTCTCTTCTTATACATCTGAACTTTCTTTTCCTCTATATCTATGTGCTGGTTTCTTTCTGGGTCAGACTCTTGTCAACGTGACAGGAAAATGGCTACCAACAGCTGCAATCTGTATGCCTACAATGACAGTTTAAAGAAACCACTCTTTCTTTAAATTTCAGGGAAGACTGGCTGTTTGGGTCATGGACTTATCCCTAAATCAATCTCTACAGTTTGAGACATGGACTACCACAACCGGACTACTCAGGTTATACCCTGAATTTGCTGTTCTGGGGTTGCTATGGTCCACAATCCCTCAAAGAAACAATTTGAAGGTGGAGAGATTCGTTTTGGCCCATGGTTTCAGAGTTTCAGTACACTGTGGCGGAGAAGATGTACCAGCAACACTGTGTGAGAGAGGCTGGTTGAGTTGAAACAGCTCTGGAAACAGTGATACAGGGAGTAGGCAGGGATAACACACTCCCAAGGCTCATTCCCAGCCTGTTCCTCCAACCTGCCTCAGACTAGCACTACCAGCTGGAGACCAAGATTTCAAACTTGAGCCTGGGGGATTCAGGGGTAGGACAAAGATAATTCTGTAATATTAGGAATATACAATAGATGGAAACTGAGATTAGCTTATCTCTATCAAGATTTGCAAAATCAAACATCTTGAGAGTCGAGGCAGGTTGTGTAAGTGACTGAAAACAGATAGGACTGTATTAAACTGGGGTACTAACAGCTCATGCCAAGGGAGCGGCTCCTCATGCTAGTTCCTTGCCATAAGGGAGTGCATGCTGTGGTAGATATTACCTGCTCACTAATTCCTGGTTCTCTACTGACTTTGAAATCAAGGGCCACATTACTTTGGCCAACAAAAATGAAGCTAATGTGATGGACTCCCAGAGGAGATGACGGAGCTACTGCTGCCTGGTCCTCTCTCCTCTTTTTGTTATGGTGCCCTCGCTGACAGGAGGCACACAGCTCTGCCCTCAACTATAGGGTTGCCCTGGGCAACCACTGAGATCCATAGTTGTCTTGTGTGAGGGTTGTGTAACCATTTCACCCTGCAGGGAAGCTCCTTAAGCACAAAGGTAAACAACTCCAAGGAGCACCTTAGAGTCCCGGAAAGTGACCGGATTCACCAGGCCCCTCCCGGCCAGAAGAAGAAACACAAGCCTTCTGAGAATGGCAGAGCAGAGAAGCAAAGAAGACTAAGACCACCCCAGCTGAAGAAGTGGAGTTGCCTGGAAGAGGTTTAAACCAACTGAAGTACCTGGAGAGGACCTCAGCAACTGGCTGAGCAGTCTGCAGGCTGTGGTTCCCAGCTTTTGTGAGATGTCACCCATGCTGGGGGGTGGGAGGGGGCTTTGGTGATGCAGCTGTCTTTGAGTCATTTCTGCTCCTGTGAGTAACCTCAATAAAACACAGGGTTCCCCAAGTTGAACTCTAGTCGTTTCTCTTTTGGTCTCTCATGGCTTCCTTCTCTGGGCTGAGTAGATATGTTGCATATCCTCAGGAAAAGTTTTGTCCTA
Organism: Micromys minutus; assembly: GCF_963924665.1. NCBI lineage: Eukaryota > Metazoa > Chordata > Mammalia > Rodentia > Muridae > Micromys > Micromys minutus. Next base: position 229,585,855 of record NC_137969.1, read on the forward strand.
CAGCAGTGAGGAGTAACCTTTCCTTGTGTTAAGTAGGTGGATTGGTGGATGCTTGCTACTTATGTAACTAGCTTTCACTCCTGGATATATACCCAAAGTTGCCCGGCTTTGAGATTTTTGGTTGTGAGCCTTTAGCCTTTCATGGCTGAGCTATCTATCTCTCCATCCTTGGCTTGATTTTCTGGCCTTGAACTCGCAGAGATCCACCAGCCTCTGTCTCTGAGTGTTGGGATTAAAGGCGCATGCCACCAACCAGGTTTGGCTTTGCTTTTTAAAGAGAAGTTAGAAATGCAGAGTTTGAGTGAAATATTTGGTACCTAGAGAGGAGAATGAGAGGAGGGAGGCCAGAGGGAGAGAAGGAGCAGAAAGACAAAGATTAACTCAAGGGAGGTTTAATTGAGAAAACAATGCCTAGAGGGATGTGGGTGTCCGGGAGCCCCATCCCATGCCCAGGGTCCTGGACCTAACAAAAATGAAAACAGGAGAAAGCAAGCTAGGCGCAACATGGTGTCCCCCTGCTTCCTGATGTGTCTAAATGTGCCCAAGACTCTGCTGCCTTCCTGCTTCCCTTACTAAGATGAACGCTATCCGCTGAGCCATGAGACATAACCCTTTCCTTTCTGACAGATATTTACCATAGCAATGGGAAACAGCAATACAAAGGCTGAAGCAGAAGCCCAGTCACTGCGGCCCACGGCCCACGACTTACTGCTGCACACGGCCCCCGACTTACTGCTGCACACGGCCCCCGACTTACGGAGACTTGATGTACCATCTTTCAGATGTATGCTGGTGTTAACACCCCTTCGTAAAAACGTTCTGTTTCTCTCCTTCAGTCAGTCCGGCAGTTGGTAAACTGCATCAAGTATGAACATATAGGATACGTTCTGTGTTAGAACTCTTTGCCCAGGTGTAGACCAAAAAGCTGTGTTTTGAGCGAAGCTGAAGGTAGGTTGGGCTAAGCCCTGATGTTTTGTAAGCCAGATGAATTAAGTGCATCTTTGACTTATGGACTCTTCAGCTCACGGTAGGTTTGCTACGGCATAACTCCATCATGTGTTGCCACGGCATAACTCCAAGCATCAGCGGTTTATAATTTAGGTGGCTGCAGCTTGAATGGAGACTGAAGCCGGGAGCCTGCTTGGGCTCCTGCCACGCCTATGTTTGGTTCCTGTCACACTTGACCTTGCTGCTCGATTCTTGCTTTTCACTCATTCTGCGTAACTAGATGGGAGGTGGGAACAGGTGAGGAACCATGTCTGTGTGCACGTCACAGGTTACAGGCATATAACATATTTTCAGTAAATACTACAGCATAAAGGCGAGCCGTTGGTTAGTCAGAACTGTTGCTTCCTCTTTTACTGTCGAAGGGACAGTTCCGGGGAATCGTTTTTTACTTCATCAGTGTACCTTTTCCTCTGCAAAGAGCCTGGGACTTATTAATGTCCATTGAAAACAAGATAGTCCAAATAAGAGATAATAACAGCTAGTGCACATTTATCTCCATAGCAAGAGTCTCGTGTATACTAGGCTGGCCTGAAACTCACTATGTGGCTGTAGTGGTTTGAATAGGTTTGGTCCCCAGAGACACCTTCTTTTGAATGCTTGACTCATGGGGACTGGCACTATTATGAGATGTGGCCTTGTTGGAGTAGGTGTGGTCTTGTTGGAGGAAGTTTGGCATTGTAGGGGCAGGCTTTGAGGTCTCCTATGCTCAAGGTCTGCCAGGGTGGAATCCAGTCTCCCCCTGGCAGCCTTCAGATCAAGATGTAGAACTCTCAGCTCCTCCAATATCACGACTGTTTGCACGATGCCATGAAGATAACAAACTGAACCTCTGAAACTATAAGCCAGCCCCATAACATTATATCTTCTAAAAATGTTTGCTTTTATAAGAGTTGCCTTCTCCACAGTGCCTCCTTAAAGCAGTTACAAACCAAGTTACCAAACTAAGGCAGTGATGGAGGGTGACTTTGGACTCCAGGCCCTCCTGCCACCAAAACATTGACCTTATAGGTGTGCTTCACTATGCCAAGTGTGTGCTGCCGCTGGGGACTGTGTGTGCTAGGAAGCACTCTACCAACCAGGCTTTATCTTCTCCCCGACACCCGATCCACTGATGCAGACTTTACCAGCAAATGATAGGAAATCTAAACCCAGGTTACTGCGGAGAAGAAACAGTTTACAGATTCCTTGCAGTGAAATCTTTACAGGTAGGAAGGAGAGCCGGCCTGGCTGGATGCAGGGACTTTGTAACCAGTGTTCCATTAGTGTCTTGGTTTCTCTCTTTTGTTATTTGCATTAATATTATTACCAGTAAACAGTTTCAGGTCAGCTTCTCTTAGCCTCTCTTCTTGGCCAATCCAGAAAACACCTAGTTTCACCCACTTTATCTGGGTTGGTGATTGTCTCTGAATCAGCCCACCAGCCATGGATGTGTGTCTTAATGGGGACTTTTTTTTTTTTTTTTTTTTTTTTTTAGTTGCAAGAGACAAGAAGGTACCTAAATTCAGACTGCCTTAAGCTAGATCATTGTTTCCCTAAAAGCCTAAGGTAGATCAGTTGCTTCAAGCGACTAGAAGTTTGCATAGAGGAGCCAGCTGTGGCCTTCCCTTCAGCCTTGCCCAGAAGCAATGACTACACAGAGAGTTTTGGTAGGAAATGGTGTGGCTAGGAGGGAGGTCTTGAGCTGTATTTGTATAACATCCTATATGAAACCGGGGAACAACTATATCAAAATGGGGGAGCCCAATAGATATTATGGGGAGATGAAAGGGAATAAAGACCCCCTAGTGCTCCCTCCCCAGTGTCTTTCCTGTAGCATATTTAATTTGTGGAGGAAGTAAAGGCCTCTCAGGACTATGGTCACCTAGCCATGATCCAAAGGCCTTGGAGAAGACCAGCTTTAAGCACGCTTTAATTATTAGATCCTGCACAGAGATGAGTTTAGCTTTTTCAGAGTCCCAGTAGAGAACACATAAAGTAATGCTTCCCTTGTTCAGTGTTTTCTTTCACATAAATATCCAGACCCTCATCTTAGGAGAGAAACATCGTGTAAGCCAGTTTCCCAGTCTCCAGCTTTGATCATTGTGAAGATGTTGCTGGCTTTTCTGGGATGCAGACTCATGTTCTTTTACAGGGCTATCACATTGCCACCGAGTTTGCGGCTTGTGTTCCTCCAGAGTCTTTCTTTTTTCTTTAGTCAGTGTTGCCAGGGAAGTTGCTAATGGTGACCAGGAAGATGGACAGTGATGTCATTGGGCTTGGTCTGTCTCTTTCCACTCAACCTGTTCTCCCCAGCAGGAAGACTTAAGGGTAAAATGAAGATTGATTCCTCGCTGTAGGCAGGCACGCACGCACGTGGAGACCTGCTTGTCTGGCTTGGCGCGTGTACTTCCTTCCCTCCCTGTTGGTCTTTTGCTCTCAGCATTTGCACTCTATGAAGATATGAACTTTTTCTTTCACTTCCTTTCTTCTATGGGTGATGACCTGCTGTCTCTCTGAGAAGGAGGCCGAAGGTCACTGAGTGTCAACATTGCCACTCCTCTCTGGCTTAAGCAGAAAGGATGGGGGGGGGGGGACAGACTGGTCACCCAAGGGTGACCTGTGTGTATGTGTGTGTGTGTGTGCAAATAGTTCTCAGATGCCACACGCATTTCTGCCTGGGGTTTCTGTGTACCAGCCTTCAAAGGATTGTCATATTTTCTCTGGAGTGTCCTTTAACATGTACCTCCGTAGGAGTTTGGGAAGAGGGCACCGAAGCTGGCCCTGGAGTCCTTGAGTAAGAAAGCATTTGGAAGTCTTGCTGGTCGGCTCACTTCTGCGTCCGGTCAAAGGGAGGCAAAAGCCTGCTGGAGTTGGGCAAGGAGCCCTGGGTCAAACTGGGCCAGCCACGGACAACAACGGTGGCCTCAGGGAGTAGTTCCACTTCTGGATCTCAGTCCACTCATCGCATGGCCTCAGGACGTCAGGGCGCTTTGGTGGACAGTGGGTAGGGACTGAGGCTTCCAAACGCCTTAAACCCCCGCCCATGCTTCTCACGGCAAAACAAAACAGGCTTGCGAGATCCTGCAGCGTCCGAAGACACCACTGCGCGGAACGTCACCCTCGCTCTGGATTTGGGGGAGAGCGCACCGGACGCAGGAGGATGGTTCGGCGTGGGCTGAGCTGGAAGGGGTTCTCTGCTCATCCGGCCGCCGCCTTCGCGTCTCTGCCTCCCGGGCTGTGCAGCATTTTGGGGGTGGCGACCGCGAGGCCGAGCAGGGGATGCGCTTACATAACCGCTCGCCGCGTCCTGCTGCCTCGCGCTCTCGGGAGCCGCGGGCGGGGCGCGCCGCCGGACCGAGATGCTGCCGGGACAAGCGCGGCGGGGCCCGGACCGGCCCCGCAGGCGGAGGAGCGAGAGCATCGGCGGGAGGAGGGCGCCGGCGGCGGGGGAGGTGAAGGTCAGTGGGTGTGAAGCGCGCGATCCACACCCCCTCCTCCCCGTCCCCTCCTTCTCTTCCTCTCCGTCCCCCTCTGACGTGTGGAGCTGGCAGCTCGGCCGGTTCCGCATTCCCGACCCCTCCCCGCCACTCTGGGCCCGCTATATAGCCGGGGCTGATGCAACCCGTCCCGCCGCCCGCCACAGCCTGCGGGAGGGACGCTCGGCGGCCGCGACGGGGGGCGCTGGCGGCAGCGGACGCTGCAGCGGCGGCGGCGGGGCTGGCGCCGCGGCGGCTCCCGGGCCGGGACGGGCCTGGGCAGCGGGCGGCAGCAGCGCGGAGCGGGCACGGCGCCTGCAGCAGGGTTCTGGGCCCGGAGCCGCCGCCTCCGCCAGTGGCTACTGCACGGTGGGTGCACGGAGGGAAGAGGCGGGGCTGCGGGCACCTGGGGCGGCCAACCCCCCGTAACTACCCCTGGGGCTCCCGCCACCCCAGGGCCGGAGCACTCTATCGGAGCGCTGGAGCCGCTGCCAACCCGTGGTTCCCCAGCTGGGCCGGACAGCCCTGTCTGTGGCTGGGACAGCGGGGCGCTCCCTCCTTGCTTTTCTTCCCCCCAGTGCGCGTGCTGGGAGGTGCTGTGCACAGACGACAGGGAGGGCGGGGTGAGCGGGAGAAAACTGTGTCTGGGACTGCGGGGGGTGGGGGGTAACGGAGACTCGAGGCGGCATGCACACCCCAGACCTGCTGACAGGTCGCGCCCCAGCCTCTTCCGCAGCTCCGCAAGACCTGGAGGAGGGTATTGGGAAAGGCATCTAACCAACAGGGCTTCCTTCTCTTAAGAGCATTGCTGCGGGCTCTGGCTGGGTTAGGAGGGAACCACAGGGTAGTCCCGAGTCCTCTTGGGATCCCATCTGGCACATCAGGTTATATAAGAAGGTAAGCAGGCTTCTTTAGGTACCTGCCCAGTTTCGAAAGCATTCTTCTGTCCTTCTATTCCAAGGCTAGGTCTTCTATCTGGACTCCTGGACCCTGGAGCGACAGAGAAGGGCTTTGCCTTGGTATCTGGGGGAGCTGGCAAGCCTGAGAAGCCTTGGCTCATTTGCAGAAATGGATGGGCCATTTGGGGATAGAGGTGGAGAGGCGGGTGCAAGGAGGGAATCAGTCAACCGAGTCAGCTCCAGGTTGTCCAGCCCTTGTGTGTTGGAGTGGCACCTTCCAGGGGACTGTGGCACAGGTCTGTGTATGATTAAATCTTGGTCCACTCCACCCAAGATCTTTATTCAGGCAGCATTAGAAACATGGTCTACGCCGCAGCTGGGTACCTGCTTGTCCCAAAGGCTGTTAGCAACAGTCTTCCTCATCCCTCCCCGTTACCCCCAAGTCTCTCTTCCCTCTGGGTTTAAAAAGCACCCCCTCTTGCTTTCACAGCTTTTCAGCAAATCTGGCTTCAGCTTGGATGGCAGGCTTATCTTCCTGTGCAGGTTTCTAGGGGAGAGTTTAACCAGGGATCAGGTGTGAGCCAGGCAGGCTCTTGATTTTGCAGAAACCTGAGGTCCCGGGGATAGAAACAACTATTCTTGTGCCCCTGGGTGCTAGAGGTTTCGTTTTGCTTAAAGTAGTAGGGAGGGTGGGTTTTTCAAAGACTCTGCTGTTTCCCTTCCACGTTGGCTTCAGTTCAGAGGAGCTCTAGAATCTTCCCGAAGAGCTGGGTGCTGTGTGGTTTAAAAGGTTGCAGGAAGGACTCAGGGAGAATCTTTTGTCAATAAATTGGTTACAGTCATCTCCAAGGAGATAGGTCTGTCATGGTGACCATGTCACCTAGGAAAAGCTTCAGTACTGTCTCCCTTACTCATCCACCAACAACATTTGCAGCTACCAGGGAACTGCCTGTCTCCCTGGTCTCTTTATCTCTCCCACCTGTTGGCAGCATGTCTCCTCTCCCACCTTTTCAACCTGGAGAACTAAGGCCTACTGGGCCCTAGTTTGTTATGGGGTTACAACTGGTATTGCAAATTCATGGCCCCACTCCCTCCCCATTTCCCTCCCCATCTCCCTAACTTCCTTTCTCTCTATCCACTCAGGAAAGGAAGAAGCCAGCACAGACACTAGGCTGGCCCACCTGGTATTCATTCAGCTCTAATTCTCCCTGACCTTCTAACCCTCCAGGGCTGGAGACAGCTCTTGCTCTTCTCTTCAGCAGAATTCGGACTTTTCATGGCAATGAATTGTGTTTAAGACCCAAAATGTGAGGAAGAGAAAAGGAATAGCCGCGCAGGGGGTTTGTGTGGGAGTACCCCCACAGGCAGGGGGAGAGCAACAGGCATGCTATTTTTCCATTTTCCTTTAATTAAGGCTCTGTGGAGGTGTGTTTGAAAACAGAGGGTCTCCTATGCCTTTGAGGAGGGTGAGAACACACTCTTTTGGCTGCGTCCCGGGCCATATGCAATGTATGGTGGCCAATGAAACTGGGCCTGGCTCACTCTGTTGCTTGTCTTGGCAGTCAGCTCCATGGCTTGTGTTACCAGCTCTCTGAGCTCAGGGGCTGCCAAGCTCAGTATGCCTGTGTGTTCGTGTGTGTGTGTGTGTGTGTGTGTGTGGTTTATTGAGACTCAGCAGAGACAAATACCTAGGTGATCTAGGCTTGGAATTTCTAGTCTTTCTTTGCATTCACTGGTGGTGAGATGCCTGACCAGAGTCCACCATTAAATCTGATTGCTGCATACGGCCCATGGGGTTTGGTGGTAGGGCTTTATTTGCAAAACTTAGCTGGACAGTGCCTCTTTTCTCACGGGCCATCATACACCATGGTGTCTAGACCCCGAATTGTCTCCCTGAGGGACAGAGCTGAAGAGAGGCAGGAGAGGAGAGAGATAGCAGTAGGTCCTTCTTGGTTCCCAATAGAACTCCTGGGTTCTGGCAGAAATGACTTGGAGTCATTTATTAAGTCTCTATGGGCAGAGGATAGAGCTGTATTTTCAAGCAAAGCTCTGTGGAAGACATCTTTCTGGTCTCCAGAGAAAAGCAGGCATCTATTGGGGAATAATTCCAGCTTCTTCCATGACTGGGACAGCTCCGCAGAGCCCATTCCTGCCAGCATACTGTGGTTTCTTCTGACCCCAGCTGCCTCTCTCCATCTTCTCATGACTACCCAGAGAGTAATCCCTAATGACCAGCCAAAGAGGTAAAAGATACTGGCACTGTGGTTTAGGATCAGGGCCAGTGCCCTAGTCAGTCGTCAGTGGATCCCGTGGCCAGTAGTGTGCACTGCTGAACTCTGGCCTGCAATGTTCGGGACACTTCAGGAGAAACTAAGGAAGCTGCAGGTGCCAGGCTTCCTTTCTGTCCTGTCTTAGCTGTGACTCAGCACCTTTCCTTTCTATCCTGTAGTTTACTGTCAGCATTTGCTATGGATCTGCCCCCTTGGGACTTAGCATTGGGAAGAGGGAAAGTAGGGAGTCCTAAGAGGAGACTGTGACTCTGGAAAGAGAGAGCATTGTTAGATAGGAACAATCTAGAGGTTGTCTTGAGTGGGTCATCTAGGACTGGCACCTCCTCGGGAAGGAAGACTGCTACCCTGACTTCCTCATCAAGTGAAAGGTTTTGCTACATGCTTTGAGAACTAAGTACTTTAATCTTCTCTACTGCCTTACAAGGCGGATGATGTCATTGCACTTTATAGTGTTGAAAGTGATACATAGAAAGGTCAGAGAACTGTCCTGGGTCACAGAGAGAGCAAAGTTTCACACTCAGCTATCCGGCTCCATTGATTCTCTCTCTCCCGCCTGTAGAGTTCAGCGCAGCCTTTGCAAGGGCAGCATTTGTGGTTTGGGCGCCTGTCATCCAGGCGCCTTCTCTGCCCTTTGCTCCTTGCCCTCTGGGTCTCTTTGGTTTCAGAGGCTGTTTGGCAGTGCCATTCAGATCTCAGGAAATAAATCACCGCCTGATTTTGTAGCTCCAAGGAGCAGCTTGGCATCACTTGCTAGCTGTGTGACTTTAACCAAATTCCCTAACCCCACCACGTCTCACTTTCGCTGAGATCCCTAACTTTTGATCCTTTGCTCCGTGGCCACTGGCCTTGCCACCTCTCTGTCCCCCTTCCATGGGGTCCTGCTCTACATCTTCTCCCTCCTGGGAATCTTCCAGAATCCAACTCCCAAGTCTTCCTGACTCTGCACCATTGCTCCCTGCCAGTGACTTGGGGATTACAGGCACCCCGCTCATTTCCTGCTCTGTTCTCTTTTCTCAGCTGGGAGTCTCAGACCCGAGGTCATCTTGCACACTATCTGCACACCATTCTCTACGCAGACCCAGACTATCTGCTTATCTGGAGGTCCTCTGCTCCGCTCCTCTAGTCTTTTTAATCATTTTTGTTATTCTGGATGAAGAGAGACCTTTCCGAAAGTAGCTCGCCAAAGTAAGACTTACAGGCATAGGGAAAGACGTGGGATATTGTATTGCTTTCCATATGATAAATGAGAACGGGGTGGAGGAGCTGAGTAAATCACTACCACCTTTATTCTCTCGAGTGGAAGAACTCTTTGTGTTAGTATCTGCCACTGGGTATTTTTGGCCTGGAAAAGCTTTGTGGCTTTTTATTCTGCACATCCAACGCAGCACCCAACTGTGTTCTTCCAAGTCCCCAAGGAAGTCAGCACAGACATATAAATACTAGACACTTCCTCCACTTTTTTCCCCCTTGAGGCCATCTGGCCCATTTTCTTCAAGCTGATTTTCAGGGGGCTGTGTCAGCTCTCCTGGTAACTTAGCTCTACAACAACCGAGGAAGGTCCCTGTGACTCTCTGAGCTTCTTCTAAAAGTCTTTTTTATACTGGGCTTTGGGTGTCTCCCAGGTCTTCTTTTTGCCTTTTTCCGTTCTTTTTAAAATTATTTTTGTTTTGCATACAGAGTAAGCGGGTGGTGCCTTGATACATATGCACCTGCCTTGGGTTCTTTCCTTGGCTTACTTCCAATTTATCCTAGGACAGTGTCCCAAATCACCAAAGTCACTTTGGGTTCTATCCTCTATTTGGAGGCAAAGCACACAAATGGGACATTTTGCCAGTATTGTACGCTTGGCTTATACTCACGATCCTAATTGCTCATGGAGACATGGAGGGTGTGTGTCTGCACTGCTGAGCGCCTAGGCCCTGGAGGGGAGGAAAGCGCCGGTCTTTCTTCTTCAGCATCCTGGCTTCACCTCTTTCCCTCTAAACTGCTTCCGTCTGGACCAAGCACTGTGGAGGATGACTTGGCCTCATGTCACCTTTCCTGTGTCTTCTCTGGAATGGGAACTTCCTCCTCTCTGTAAAGAGTTCCTTACATGTCCAACCCCTTCCGCTCTTACAGATTTCCTAAATCTGTATTGTCTTGTATTCCAAAACACCGAAGCTGCCTTTTGGCTTCAGATGGCCAACTGGTGGCTTTGCAGTTAATGGGTTCCCATTTTGCTGCAGCGTCCCGGCCCTCCTCCCACCCCCTTGCATCCCCAGACAGCTGGAATGACTTCTCCCTGGTGAATGTCAGTGCTGTGGCTGTCTCCCAGGAATGGCATGTATTAAGGACTTTGTGGTTTGCCTCTGAGCAGTTAGGGGCTTCCAAGCAGGGGGAGGAGAGATTGAGTTTTGCTTCTTCAAAGAAAGCCTGGTGCCTGGGTCCCCTGGCCAAAATTTGTCTTTGGGATGAATCCATAGGGGAATGTAAAGAATTTGGGGGGCAGCTCTTCAGGAGGGGGGCTCTTCGGTAGCAGAGAGTCATGTGTTGTGAGTGTTAGTGTCTCATGTATATCATCTGGAGGAACATAAACAGAAGCTGCAAACAGAGCCTGCTGTTCCGGGAACAGAATGAGCTCTGGCTTCCATCTCGAAGGGATGGCTGAGGCAAGAAAGTGTCAGAGTCCTTGGGGCTTCTCTCCTCTTAGGCTCTTCTATGAAAATGAGTGGCCTGGAGGGGAAACTATGGCTTGATAGAGAACCCGGAAGATTCCATCCCCTACGTACCAAAGTCCGCTGCCGTGAATTTGCTGTTGTTCATCTATTAACACATTCACTCATTCAACAAGGCTTTCTTCATTGCTCCTTGGGGTTGCCTGTAACAACCATCCATGACCTGTTTCCAGGTGTAGAATTGCTGGGCACTGGTCTAGCTTTGCCACAAAGGAGGAAGACTTGGTACCTGCCCCTTTCCTGTTCTTTTAGGAGATGGCAGCTTGCCTAAGGGTGCCCTGGATATCTCTTCCAACTTTACCTTCTGAGCCTTTACAGCACAGACCCTACTCTGTCACTGGATACCATCTTGGGGCTAAGGTGTCTCATGTGGGAGAGGCCTCAGGACTGTTTTTAAAGATCTATTTATTTATTATATATCAGTACACTGTAGCTGTCTTCAGACACACCAGAAGAGGGCATTAGATCTCATTACAGATGGTTGTGAGCCACCATGTGATTGCTGGGACTGGAACTCAGGACCTCTGGAAGAGCAGTCAGTGCTCTTAACCACTGAACCATCTCTCTAGTCCCCGCCTCGGGACTGTTTTACATAGGCTTCTCCTACTCAAGCTGCTTTGGTGCTATTAGGGGAAACTTCTTAGAATTGGGTCTCCATAGGAAACAGAGCATCCTATTCTATGGTTCCTACATGAACATTTGTCACTGGGAGACACTGCCTTCTACTGAAGACATGAACACCTTCTGAACCTCCGAAGGAGAAATGAGAAAGGCAGAGTCCTAAAACTAGGGACCAGAGTCTGGTCTGCCCTCATCTGGCTGTGTGACCTTGGGCGAATCATTTAGCGTCTCCGAGCTTAAGTCTCATTGTGCAAAATGAGGATGTAGGTTTGGACCAGTTCAGGGCCTTTTCTTTATCTCTGAGACGTATCCTCAATGTGAGTGAGTCTCAGGTTTCTGAGGTGGTCCAGAGCACACTGGGTTCTCAGGGGGTGGGAAGAGGGTGTGTTGTACCCGGGGAGCTGAAGGGCTAGATATTAAGGGTGTATTAGGTGGAGCTCAGGTGAGAAAGAACCTGAATGCAAGGGAAGGATTCTGTGTAGATGATTTGATGGACAGAGGCCACGTGGGTACTGAGAAAATGACCAGACTGCTATCTATGTATGCCTTTATCAGTGGTTCTCAACCTGTGGGTCTCAACCCCCTTGCACAAAGGTTGTAACCAGTATTTACTACAGCAGCAAAATTCCAGCTATGAATTAGCAACAAAAATAATTTTATGGTTGGGGTCACCACAACGTGATGAACTGTGTTGAAGGGTCGCAGCACTGGGAAGGTTGAGAAGCACTGACTTAGATAAAGCAACATTCACTGGAGTCTGTAGTTTGAAGGTGCCGATCACTTGTATGTTTTTAAGAAACAAGCCCAGGGGACTTGAGAGGCTCAGCAATGAAGCACACTGGCCTCTCTTCCAGAGGACCTGGATCTGAATCCTAGCATCTCCATGGTAACTCACAACTGTCTGTAACCCCAGTCCCAAAGGATCTGACACTTTCTTCTGGCCTTCAAGGGCAACATGCCCACCATAGTGCACAGATACACATTGCAGGCAGGACACTTTTAGACATCAAGTAAAATGAAAAAGAAAAGTCAGTAGGCCCCAAACTTAGGGAAGCAGATTCAATCTGCAGAAGAGGAATGGAGAATGTGTAATGGGGAATATTCATGAATATAAGGCTTCCAGACGTACCGTCCTCTTCATTCTAGATCTGAGAAATCGTATGAGGACAGGGTGGGCTACTCTCTAGGGTAACTTACAAATAAGGACAAACATCATGGCCTTATGAATACTTGAGCCCTGACAGCAGAGAAGCCTGGCCCAGCAGATGTCCGTCTCCCTTGGACTCATCTGTGTGACCTCTACAAAAGGACAGATGGATATGGGACACATGTTCATCGACTGCCCACCCACCTTGATTTCTAAAACTGTAAAGATCGGGTTTTATGGACTTGGGCAGACTTGTGGGAAAAAGGAGAAATTACTTCCCTTACAGCACTGGAGTGTAGGAATGGTTTTGTTTTAGATTGTTCCACACAAGGACGCTTTGAGGCTGGGAACCTCTGACATCTATGTTGTAGTGCCTGCTGGATCCTGATAGCTGGCCGGTCAGTGGATGGATGGAAGGGTTATAAGAGGATGGATAGATGGGCTGGAGGACTAGATACATCTGTACTCATTGACAGACTTCTTCCTATCTGTGCCTGCAAATGACTGTCTTACCCGTGAGATTCCCCCAGTAAAGGGAAAGAAGAAATAAGAATTCCCTGGGTGTTCATCCCCATTTTATATAACCTTTCAAGTTTGCTTCTATCATTTTTGTATGGTGCTCTGAGAATAGAAAAGTCTTGAAGGAATTTTCTGCTGGTGCCTGGAGAAAGTACATGCAAATTAATTCCATCCTCTTTACCCCAGACTCTTCCTTTGGGTTTCAGACACATACACACACACACACACACACACACACACACACACACACTCACACACAGTCACCTTTAACTTTGCTTAGGTTCATCTTGTATTCATGCTGTCTTAACGAGACAGAGTAGGATGTGTGATTTGAGGGGAGGCTCCATGCCAGACCAAAAATAGCTGCCTCTTGAACAGGTGTGAAGGTGCTTCGGATTCCACGGCTATGCTCTCTCTCTCTGGAGGCTGCCACTGCTGTTTAAATCTAGCCCACTAGCTTCAACTGTGCAGCATCCTAAGGAGATCTTTCTGTCTTGCGAGAGATTCTAGCCAGGTCTGCTGAGGTGGGTGGGTGGGAAGACTACAGGCATTCTGGGGCCAAGCCAGGGCCGGACAAATGTTGCCCACAGTTGGGCTAAGGATGCCTTTAGGAAGGGCCAACTCTCCTTGACACCAGAGATGGATGGCCTTAGTGTGAGTCAATTGGCTGAGTTTCCTAGTATCACAGGGCCTTGGAGCTTACAGGTAGGAAGAGCAGGAGGAGAAAGGATTCGGGGAAACCCTGGTGAGAGAAAGGATGGGCCCTGACAGCTCACAGAACCTCTTCTCCTCAAGCTAACCTTCCCATCCTGCTTTCTCCAGCCCCTCCAGGACAGCCTGCCACTCCTCCTGCTATGATGCCTGGGCAGATCCCAGACCCTTCCGTGACTGCAGGCTCTCTGCCAGGACTCGGCCCCCTCACCGGACTTCCCAGCTCTGCTCTGACCACAGAGGAGCTGAAATACGCTGACATCCGCAACATTGGCGCGATGATCGCGCCCTTGCAGTTCCTGGAGGTGAAACTGGGCAAGAGGCCCCAACCCGTGAAGAGTGAGGTGAGACCTTTGTTCTCCCGACAAAGCCTGTGTTTCCTGGTTTGGTTCTAAACACTGGACCCTTGACCTTGCTCTTCAATGTGTGGTCTGAGAAAGAGCAGGAGAGACAGAGGCTCAGGCTTCATTCAGCCCAGCCATGCTCTCTCAGAACCTGTATTTTTTACCAAGCTTTGGGGATTTCATGCATGCATTCAGGTTTGAGCTGCACAGGGCTAGGGCAGGAGGCTTACCCTGCCTGGGGGTCTAGGAGGTGAGCGGAGAGTGATAATTCTGAGCATGAATACTATCTGAGAAGTCTCTCTAGGGTGCTGGGAGGACCAACAGAGGTCCTGGAGATGTATGCGTGTTTTGAAAAGCATGGTGGGGGGGTTGCGTTCTTATAAAAGTCAGTGTCAATGGTCACATCATGTCTTCTGCCCTTCTTGGCCCCCATCTGGAGCTGCACAAGAGAACTTAGGAAAAGGATGGCATGGCCTTCCTCTTTACCATGCAAAGATGGGCGTGGTTTCAGTGCCCAGCACCATCTGCATGAGATGAGGATTGCAAGGGACTCATGCACCCCATGAGAAGGTCTCCTGCACCTGCTGCTTGCAGGACTGCCCTGTGTCAGGGCAGCTGTTACCCAGTGATTAGAGAGAGGCAGCAGTCCCTAGCATGGGTACCAGTTCACCAGTGTAATGCATGCCTCTGGCATTTACCCAGAGGCCTATCCTGTTTAGGGCTCCTATAGAGCTATTTCTTCCAAAAGCTACCACCTGGAAGGAGCCAGGGGTAGGAGGTAGAGGAAACTGGAGTGGGCTGGGAGTAGGCAGTGGCCCTGAGTGTGTATGTGTGTGTTTCTGCCTGGATAAAGTATTCACGTGCAAAGGTGAGCTTCAGTGGGGTCTCAGAGTTTGGAGGGCTGGAAGCTATGGAGGTGGGGGCTTCTGGATGGAGAAGGTGTCAGGCTACACACTGTGCATTTACTGATCCTTGTTCTCCCTGTTCGCTTTCTCGGTATGAGCACCATTCAAACTGCCAAGAAAGGCTTCTAGGGACTTGCCTTGTTAGCAAGCTCTCTCTTTGCACACTGAATTCTTGGCTTTCAGACGTGTTTGGTTTGGCCTGCTTGGTGTTTTAAATGCAACCCAAACTGACATTTCACTTACATTTTTCAACAACAACAACAACAACAACAACAACAACAAATTGGAAAATCTGGTCACACACTGCCAGGCATCGCAAAGGACAAACGAATAGAGAGAGTCATCTTACTCTTTCGGTTTGTTCGGGAGACAGTTTCTTTGTATAGACCTGGCTGTCTTGGAACACTCCATAGACCAGGCCGGCCTTGAACTCACAAAGATCCTCCTGCCTCTGCCTACCCTCAACCTCCTACCCCGAGTGCAGAATTAAAGCTTGAGCCACCAGCATGTTATTTGTATCTATTGTAGACACCGAGGGCTCCCTAGAACGCTGACTCTGCTTTTCCTGTTGGGGTCACCTTTCCTTCCACTTGCTGTCTTTATTCCCTTCTACTGCGTGGTCCCTGCTGGAGCCTGAGACATGTGGATTAAAGACATTCGAGGTGTCTACTGAAAACTTCAGATTCTAACGTGGGAACTGACTGACTATTCCCTGAGTTCGCTGTCAGTGAATGTTGTGCTATTAATCGCACCTCTGCAAATGGAAGACCCTGTCTTTTGGCCCTGTGCTCCTTACCTTCCCCAGCCCAGTGCCTGAAAGTGGTGCCTTCTGGATGGTTCTGTTATGAGAACCGCTAACTGAACTTTGAGGTCATGATGAAACCAGAAGCCTCTGGTGAGCATTGACCCAGCTGTGACCTGCCTGGGGTGCAATACGTTCCCCTTGTCGTCTCCCCCAAAAACCTTGAAGGAGCTTCCTTTTTTTTTTTTTTTTGGAGGAAAAAGCCCATTTTGGAGTTGGGTATTTTTACATTTCACAGGCACCCCCAGACTGGTGGCATATGCCCTGTACCTGATAGTGACGCTCTGTCCTCACAGCCACCCACAGACATGTACCATCCAGGCCGTGAAGATGACAAGCTGTTTTTAGGGCGTATTTGCATGTCCCCTCTCTCACTGTCAGGCTGCAGCATTGTGGGGGCAGAGAGGCAGTTGGGCCTGCTGAATTGTGCCTCTGAGGGGAAGGCCAGTTGTGCCTCTAGAATGTACTTCCAGATGTCCCCTAGGTCATATAGAGGGGTTAGAAGCCCTATCTTGGAGAATCTTGCAGCTGACGAAGACCTGTCTGTGTATGGCAAACAGCCTTTGTGAATTTTTCCCTTTGGCATTTGAGGCTCATACAACCTTGTGCAGGGATGCTACAGCGCCAGCTCACATCCATGGACCGGGCCAGGCCCCATGCAGAGTTCTTACCACTCTTGATCTTTCATTCCTTAGCTAGTCATGTGACTGTGTGCTCTGCATAACGGAACAGGAATTTGAGGTCTAGGATGGAGGTAATGTGACTTAGCTCATGCTGCTGAGCAGGGCCTGACAGGTCCTGGTCCTGGTGGCTAAGCTGCGGTCATCACAACTCCATCTCCCTTGCCCTGGGTTAGGCAGCGGACATCGTCATTGTGTGAGGATCCCTGTTTGCCTCACAGGCCCCTGTCACCCCCTCGGCTCTCTGTGCACTCATGTGTGTGGATGCAGATGCTATCATCATCATGGTTTGTGTGCAGAGGTTAGAGGCATCAGACCTCCACATTCCATCTTGAGCAGGGTCTCTGCTGTTTTCCACTGTGTGTGTCAGGCTAGCTGGCTCGAAAGCTTGGGACGATTCTCCAGTCTCCACAGCGGAGCAGTAGGATGCTCAGGCTCTGTGTCCAGGTCTTACAAGAGTTGCGAGGATTCTGTCTCAGGCCCTCAGACTTGTACAAAGTGCTTTTACCCACCGAGCCCCAAAGTCACAACAATAGTTGTTACATGTGAGGTCTGCTAGGCTGAGTGACTGCCAAGGTCAACCGCTAGGAGGACAAATAAGCAATAAGACCCTGGAACCAACGGGTTTAACCTTACACAGTGTTGTTCCCTTGTTTTTTGTTTCTGCCAGGCTTCTAACTGAGCCCTCTCTTGACTTGAGGATCCCAGACACTCTAAGCTCTAAAACACGCATCCATTCAAAGAGGCCAGTTCAGTAGTGAGTGTCTCAGGGCCGCAAGGAAGCATAACCCCGAGGAAGCCCTGTGCTTGTAGCTCTTGCAGAGGTGCTCTCCTGGACCACATCCAAGCACACCCAGAATTTCAGTTAGAGAAAGCCAAAGGGATTAAGCGACGGGTTGTGAATTACGAAGCATTTTGTGCTGATGTTGTCGATATTAGCAGGTGACATGATATTATAATAGTTTGGGGCCAATTACTTATCTGCAGTCCATCCCCTAAGTATCCCCTGCATAACATTGTGTTATGCACCGGGGATGGAACTATCAGTAAAGGAGATAGACTCCTTCCTCTCTTGGAGCTCTTTATGATTGTGAGCATCACTAACAAGGAAGGCAATTAATTCATAGTAGTGGTCAGTCATCCCCATCTGGTGAAATGCTTCGTGCTTATTCTGGTGACTGGCCAGGGACTCTAGGGACATTCTGTCTTGTTGTGTGTGTGTGTGTGTGTGTGTGTGTGTGTGTGTGTGTGTTAAGAGACAATAGTTCTTTTTTGTCCACCTTCTTTTCAAGGCAGCATTGCTTTCTAGAAGACTATGATTCTTTTCTCTCCTGTTATTTTAAGTCCTATGTCCTCTGAGGGGGTATCCCTTGGCCAGCCAGCTAATCCATTCCAACCTGGAAATGTCAACCCTGCTACAGTGGGCAGCTGTGGCCTGGTGGCCTGGAGTGCATTTTTAGTTGGGAGGGAAGGAGGCAATGTACACTCAACCACACAGCAAGCATTCACTCACCCTAGTTGGACAGGCCCCTCCTGCAGGTCCCTGACTGCTCCACAGTGTCTGGAGGAAGCTTAAGGATTCAAAAGGAGATGGTCTGAGTGAGCTAGAACAGGGGCTGTAAACTCAGCCTGTAGACTGAGTCTTGTTGGTGCTGTGAACTGTCTAAACAGCCAGTGGTCTCCTCCGTCCCTTGCCTTCCCCTCTCTTCCTTCTTTATTTTGATATTTTTCCCCTAATCATCTGTATCTGTGTATGTATATATGTTTGTATGTATCTGTGTGTGTATGTATCTGTATTCATTGTGTATCTGTGTCTGTGTGTGTGTCTGTGTATGTGTCTGTATCTGTGTGTGTCAGTATCTGTGTTCTATGTGTCTGTTTGTCTGTCTGCCTCTCTCTGTGTGTGTATCTGTGTGTGCACCTATATATACATCTGTATCTGTGTGTCAGTATCTGTCATCTGTGTGTCTGTGTGCCCCCCCCCTCTGTGTGTGTGTGTGTGTGTGTGTGTGTGTGTGTAGATTTCTCTTTTAACATAGCCCTCTCTGGCCACTGCGGGCCGACACCCTTCTACGCACAGGCATTTCCCATGTCACCGTGCCCCACTCTGCACAGCCCTGTTTGCTGTCCAGCATGGGCCCACCTCCCACTGTGTTCTCTGCAGCAGAGTTGTGAGTGTGTGCTGAGCTCAGGTGCAGGGCTCTGACCTTACATTTTACATCTTCTGTCTGGTCCTTTAGCTCCTCACGGAGATTGTGTGTCCCGAACCTTATTGTGATGCCTGTTATTAACTGTGCCAACCCTCTCTGTGTGTGTGTCTAAGTCTTACTTTCCCTGGTTTTTCTATTTCTTTAATTTAAACGGGGGGGGGGTGGGGGGATAAAAAGTGAAAGAGAGAGAAGATGAATCAGAACATTCTCACACTTGGTGGATCATCCATATCTCCTGGGAGGCTTTTTCCAAGCTTGCTTTCCACGTCCTATCCACCCCCTGCCCCCGGAATGTACTGGGTGTAGAATTTAGGGGCACTGTATACTTAGCAGGCTCTGGGTACCCTCAGATCGTTTGGGAAGTAACTCTTGGGCATCTATATCTCCAATATCCACGTCCTTCCCAACTCAGAGCTGGCTCTACCCCTTGTTGCTTTCAGAGCAAGAGAGGAAATCTGCTGTTGGCAGATCTCACTTAGTGACGTCCCACCATCTCCAGGACTCCAAAGGACATTTCAGAGCTTTCCCCCATTAGATGGAGGTGAACTGGAGTCTGTGGGCCCAGGATGACCAGTTCACAATCCAGTGCAAGTGGTCCTCCGGGGAGTATTCACAAAGGGAACCAAGACATAATCCTTGTTCTGGCCTGAGAATATGAAGTTTCATTAAGCCAGTGCCGGGCTAGGTAAACATTGGCCCAAGCTTGCTAGTGTTTTCAGAAACTTGAAACACAAAGGCAGTCCACTGACATTTTTAGCAATCCTTGCACAATTGGTTTTTAATTTGTGGCTCTTTGGAATAGGCTTGGCCTTCTTCCCCTGGCTCAGGTTGATTTTTTTTTTTTTTTTTTTTTTTTTTTGTCTCATACTTGACTGGCAGAGAAAAGCCAGTCTGACCTTTCTGGGAACAGACACACAGACACTCCCTGTTCATCTTTAAAATCTAGTTTCCACTTTGGCCCCATTGGTTTGCAAGCATGTTTACAAAAGTAGTTGACTGTTTAGAATGTGAGTATGAACGTGTATGCTCCTGTGTATGCAGGTACACGTGCGCAGAGGTGTGTGAGCGCATAGGGCAGAGGGTACCCTCGGATGTCATATTTCCTTAGTCATGGTCCACCTTGATTTTTGAAACCAAGTCTCTTTTTGAACTGTCACTCCTCAGCTGCAGCTAGATTGCCTCGCCAGTGACCGCATGGGTCTTTCTCACCTCCTGACAATAAAATTGCAAGCATGTGCCCAAGTGCCCAACGTTTTAGGTTTGCTCTGGGGTCAGAATCAGCTCCCTGTGCTTGCTTGACAAGCACTTTGCTGACAGAGCTGTATCCCCACAGCCCCAGATTTTGTGTTTTTAAGCAATTAAATTGAAGGCCTAAGTGATACTGGCTCTCAATGATGGATATGTCAGATGTTGGCTTCTGTGGTCCTGAGTCTAAGCTGATACCAAATCCTGAGCATGTACAAGGCTCATGGAGTTTTGTTTGCTTTTTTTGGGGGGAGGGGGGATCGAGAGTACCTCAGTGGTAGAGTGCTCAGGGTCCTGGGTTCGACCCTTAGCACAAACACATGGGTCATGGCTATTGTCCTGACACAAGGTCCTTTGGAGAGGTGATGGAAGATATGGACGAATCTGTATTTTTTGGGGGGAAAAAAATCAGATGCCTTTGAAAAGCTTGTGGGGGATGGTTCTTGTGTCTTTATGCTCCCACCTTCTGAGGGGCATGGTTACGTCATCCTCTTAGGGTTGATGTAATCCAGTGAATTAATGTAAGTTACGATTTTCCAGAATGCCTGGCATGAGATAGAAGACACGCAGCCGAAGTGTTGATTGTGCAAGTTCATTTATTGATTAAGTCCATTCCATGGACTCTCATTTCCTAGACAGCCCTTTGTCCCTGGAAGTCCTGGACAGCCTGACTGTTTGGAGGTGTCCAGGAGTCAAGGGAGTGAACACTGTCCTGGCTTCCTAACCACCGGGGCCACTCCTGGGATCTGGGAAGAGCACTTGGCTTGAGTTTATGCTCCTGAGTTTAAAACAGAATGCACTCATTCCCAGTGTGACTTTGGGCAAGTCGCTGGCTGCGCTGAGTGGTAGGTAGATGGAGAAAACTCAGACTCAGAACTGTTGAGTGAGGCACTGGACAAAGATGTCCTTGACCACAGAGTGACCTCCCCTGGGAACGGATGCATTTGCTCTGACTCAACTGTCCTGGAGGTGCTGGTCTCATGATGTGTGGCACTTGTGACCTGGGCTGCATGGAAGCAGCAGACATTCCTGTTTCTGGTTGTTCCTGCCCCAGAGATGCAGCTGGAGCCTGTCATCTTCAGACTCTGGGTGGGGAGGTGCTCTAGCCCTTTGCCACCTGTGGTGTTAAGGTCACTGATGGATGCCTCTTGGCCACTGTGTTTTGTTTTGTTTTAAAGCAGCCTTGTAAAGTAGCCTCGGTCTCTTTTGCTGTCTCCAGACCCATAGCAATATGGATGCTAGGTTGGGAAACTAACTTATTGAATTCATCTGGCTGAACAATATGGAGCCAGTCAAGGCTCTCTCCCCTCTACTACCCACAAAGGCACCGAGCAGCTTGGCTTCAGGTTGGAGCAGAAATCCCTAGAGAGCTGTGTGGATGGACTGAGATCGGTTCTGTGGGCACCCTGAGTGGGTTTAGCTGCCCTGGATGGTTGCTGTTCTCTGCAGTGCCAGCCAGCGCCCCACTTTATTGAGCCCAGGGTGTGGGCTTGCTGTGGGTGGCAGGACCTCCCCTGCCTGCCACCCAATCTCAGTGAAGATTCTAGTAATGTGGTGATGGTGCAGCGAAGCGCACACTTCTGCTCTGGGGCTGGGCTCTAGCGAGGTCATGAGACACCCTTGGAGGTGAAAATGAAGAATGCGGTGAGAAGCAAATAGTTAGCAAGAGCTGGAAAAGAAACCCAGTCTGGTTGGTACTGCTGGGACTAGGCAGGAGATGAAAACCCAAGTGCATTTGTCACGGTGACTGGGGTCTCTGGTTATAAGTTTAACGTCTTATTCACCAACCTGGGCTCATTTTACACTGAAGTACCAGTGAGGTTTTTTTTTTTTTTTTTCTTTCTAAAAGAAAAAGATAATTATTAGAAGAAGCAAGATACATATTTTTATGTCCTTGGACTAGGTAGTGGTTGCTTAGATACACACACACACACACACACACACACACACACACACACACACACTGCTAGCAGTGAAATAAGAGGAAAATTAGACAACTCATCGGCAGATGAGAGCTGTCCAATGTATAAAGAGTGGTCATGGAGCAGGAGAAATGGCTCAGTGGTTAAGGGCACTGGCTGTTCATTCAGAGGATCTGGGTTCAATTCCATCTGAGCTCACAACCATCTGTAACTCCAGTTCAGGGTTCTGACATGCTCAGACAGACAGACAAACAGACAGACACACACTTTTTTTTAAAGAATGGTCAGGGGCTTGGGGAGATGGCTCAGTTAGTAAAGAGCTGAGCCTGGGGACCTGAGTTGGGTCCTAAAGCCCAGGCACCATGACGTGCATCTGTAGCCCCAACACTGGAAGTGGAAAATGACTGAGGAACACACCTGTTGTCAGCCTCTGGCCTCTATGTACACACACACACACACACACACACACATGTGCATCCCTACACGCAGGTACATGCACACATGAGCATGCAGGCCCACACACAGAAGAATGATTTCAACTCAATATTGAAAAGAAATAACCCAGTTTGAACAAACGAACAGGGATCTCAGTGTACGTTTCTTCCAAGGAAATTTTTATTCTTGATTTTTAAAATAGTTTTCATTGGAATACAGGAATCATCAGTTTCATTATGATAGTGTCCCACAGTTGTGTCATTTTCTTTGCTCACAGTCACCACTACTGTCACCTTGTGCTGTTCCCTTCAGGTGGCTCTGTCGCTTCCCCTCTGTCTAGACCCCTTTACAGTTATTTTTGTTTAAATTGCGAATTTTTTGCATGTGACAGAAAACGTGTGATATTAGCCAAAGAAAAGAATTAAATGGCTAATAAATACATGAAGAAGCTCAACAACCAAACCTACAGCGACCTGTCACATGACACCCACTCATGGGATGGCTGTGACTAAAAGGGGATACAAGGATGCAGAGCAGTGGTGGTTGGAAGCTTCTACTGGGAGTAGAAATGGTACAGCCTCTTTGGAGAACAGTCTGGAACTTTCTAACAGACTTATATATAAACAGTTACCAGAAGACCAGAGGTCCCACTCCTACACTCATTAGAAGAAAAAAAAAAAAAAACACGTGGGGCTGGGGACCACTAGGTAGGTAAAGTGGAATTTCCAGGCAGGGGGGAGGCTGCTTGTAATCCTGGGGAGACCGACCTGAGATCGCCAGAGCCAAAGGGCTAGCTAGACTAGCCAGAGTTGGTGAGCTGTGTTCAGTGGGGGACTCTGCGTCAGTGAAAGAAGTGGAGAGCAATCCAGAAGACATCTGATGTCCACTTTGTGCTTCCTTGAATACACATGCACACCCTTGAGCAAACCATGGTGCAACCACGCAGCAGAATGCTGTTTGATCATAAAAAGGCTGAGGGGCTGGAAATAAGGGTACTGAGGAGAAGCAGCCCGTCACACAGGATCAGATGTTCATGACGTGTGGGGTGCTCAGAATAGGGAAATCGACCTAGAACTCTTCTCCTGGTTGCCTTAGAGAGACAGGAGTGTGGCAGGGCTGGGGATTAGGGATGTCATAGGGAGGGAGTGTAAAATGGTTTAAAGTTGGCTATGGTTATGCAAGTTATGTATGGTTATACAACTCAGTATACTAAGAGCTACTGAGTACATGGTTTGGTGAGTTGGTTCTGTATGTGAATTTTACCTCAATAATACAAATTGGAAAGCAGTGTCCGTCTCACAGGATTCCGGGGAGGTGTAATATGACAATTCTCCCAGCATGCAACTGTCTTCTGGAATTCACATCTATGGCTGTTAAATACTCCTCTGGGGCTGGGGAGAGCTGAGTGGTTATGAGTACTTGTTTTGCAGAAAGCCCAGGATCGATTCCCAGAATGCACATGGTGGCTCACAGCCATTTGTAGTCCTAGTTCCAGGGGCTCCAACAGGCACACACATGGTGCATGCAGGCAAAACACCCGTACACATAACATAAATAATAAATAAATACAAAAGAAAGAAAGATAATCAAATAAACCCTCCTCTGGCACTAACAGCAGCCAAAAAAAAAAAAAAAAAAAAAAAGCCCAGAGCTTATGAAGGTCATAGTTTCTTCTTCCTTTCTGTTGCTAATGGCCATCTGGGAGCAGGCAGCATGGTCAGGATTTTGTGCAGAATTCCAGGAAGTAGGGTATACTGGGGTGACCTCTAACTCTGGCTACATACCTGAATCCGCAGTTAGGATTCTTTCAGTCTTCGTGGGACTGGCAGGTGCCCCTAACTGGTGTTCATTGGTTGAAACCCTCAGCATGGTAGAAAGCCACCGGGGCTCTGTGTGTAGGGCCGGAGGCTTCCTGAATATTGTCCTTGATGGTCAGCTACTTTTGAAGATGTCAACATTCATCTGCTCCAACCTCCATGTGAGTAGCTGGAGGACCATCCGCTGTCAGGAAATGGAGACTCAAAAACAAACAAACAAAAAAACAAACAAACAAACAAACAAAAAAAAAAACCCACCAAAAAATCAAGCCACAAACCAGGGCCTTATAACTTTATCCTCCTTAAAAGAAAGCTGTCTTTTGCTATCAGATCTCTATAAAGATCTCATGCCCAGAAGTTAGCTAATCTAAGGTTTTCTGGTGCCAGGGTGATCTATTCAGAATAAGTGCCTTCCTGATACTTTTCTTTAATGGATGAGTACCCAGAGAGGCAGGCAAGGCATCTTTTTTTTTTTTTTTTTTTTTAATTTGTCTACTCATCTGCTTAGCTCCCCAGCTTCTAGCTGACTGATCTGCTGTTGTAAGTAAATTTGGAGCCCAAGGCTTTCCGAACACTACCACTGCCTCGGCTAAATCTGAGTTTGAAGCTCTACATCAGTCAAAGCATACCCGGTCATTTCCATTGATTAACTACAAGTATTGATACAGTTAGGGGGCTCTTGAATGAAATTCTGCCATTTTCTAGAGTTAGCTTTTGGGGTATCAAATGGACAAAAGGCTTTTGCTGCTAAAACTGGCGTGGAATCCATTGACTGGTACTGATGCTCTTCACTGTGGGGTCCACAGGCCAGTGAGCCTGCAGCCAGGAGTATGCTAGAGTGCCGTATTCCAAGCTGACTTTGCGAAGGGTGGGGTTCAGTACTCCTTCGGGCAGTAAGCCACCAGAATTTGGATGCTGTTAGGTGAATTTGTCTTCCAGCCCTGCTTGGCAAGATCCTATCTGAGAAATGACTGACAAGAATCTAAAACCACATATTTTTTTTCTTTCAATTTACTTCCAGCTTCTTGCAAGGATCTGCCTGCCCTTGGGCACTTATTAAAGCATGTGGACCCTGGCTCTGTCCAACCAGAGGTTGGTCTGACTCAGCAGTTCCAAACCACTTATTTTCATGTCCTAAGATCTCTGGCCTGACATCAGCAGTGTCCACGCCCTGAGGACTTTACCCAATTCATTAAGCTGGCTCCTCTTGTTATTACAGGAGGGACAATCAGATAAATCGTTCCGATGCCCAGGGAGCCTGCGTCTGCTGTGGCTGCTCATGAGACGTCTCATGAGTTCTAGGACTAGGGAGGGAGTCACTCCATCCCTCTGGCCAGGGACAGCTGTCTGCCACACTTCATCTGTGGTAGTGTGCCTAGGCCCTTCCTTGCTCATCTAAACTGTCATCTCCATGGTATAATCCTCCTCTCCTCCAGGCCAGGAATCCCTGACTGTGACCTCATTTGACCTTGTCACACGTAGGATTTTTATTAGCCAGTGTTCAGTTCCCCTCGATGGAGCGGTGGCCGCTCTGTTGAGTGATTTGCCAGTGATCTATTTCTTGTGCCTGAGAGAAATTGGCCGAGATCTGTGGTTCGGCTGTACAACCTGCATACAGATGAACCGGAAGTGCCTTGGTGGAGAATAATTAAGCTAGGGACCTTGTTTTTCACCTTCACAATGCAAGACAAATGACTTCCAAAGGCTTTAATGGGTTGGCACTTGAAAGGGCATGCTTTGGCCAACTCAGGCTTTCAGAGTCTCCCTGTTCATAAAGATTCTGTGCAGTGCCCGAGCCTCCCTCTAATTGTACAGAGTCAGTGTGCAAGATCTCATCCCTCGGTTCGTAGACCAGTGGCTTCCAGACATTTCACACCACACACTATTGTCAGAGAATCCATTTTTGTAACTGGGGAGATGGTTCAGTCAATAGCGTGCTTGCATAAGCATGGGGACCTGAATGTGATCCCCAGGAATGACATAAAAGCCAGGTGTGGTGGCACATGCCTGTAATCCCAGCTCGGAGGAAGCAGAGACTAGAAGGTTCTCAGGGGTCAGCCAGTCTAGACAAGCTTCAGGCTTTATGGGAAGCTTTGCCTACAAATAAATAGGTAGGTAGATAAAGTAAGGTAAGGAGCTATTGAGGAAGATGCTCAATCTCAACACCTCTGGCCTGCACACACACACACGCACACACACACACACACACACACACACACACACACACACACACAAAGTTTCAACTAGATTATTAACTTTTGAGAAGGAATAAAATTATCCCTTACCATTTGTTTTCTGCTTCATGCTGCCTTTGGGGGTATTGAGAATCATCTCATTTTTTGAATTGTCAACTGGGCATAAAACTAGATTGATGGGCCTAGCAGAGAGCAAGCAGACCCCACTAACCAGTAAGTGTAGACCAAGCCGGAGGCCAGAGCCAGCTCTTCTCTTGGGTGTTAGCGCTGATTCCTGTCTGTGTCAAGATGGATGGCTATTCCTGGGTCCCCTCTATT
The DNA here is from genome assembly GCF_963924665.1 of Micromys minutus. Taxonomy (NCBI): domain Eukaryota; kingdom Metazoa; phylum Chordata; class Mammalia; order Rodentia; family Muridae; genus Micromys; species Micromys minutus. The sequence goes on from NC_137969.1 coordinate 229,612,093, forward strand.
CTCATCCCTGGTAGCTCTTTCTCTAACAGTGAATGGGTGTCACCCTCCTCAGCCTGGTTTGCAGGCTTTGTTTCGAACACAATGCTGTCTTTTCTTAGCCTTGGAAACAGGCCGTTCTGCCTGCTCCCCCCACCAAAAAAATGGCCCTTTCCCGTGTGTGCTGTAAATCAGCCCACGCATAGCAGCCTTTTGTTTTACAGGTTCTCTCTTGACCCAGAGGAGATTTTTTCCCCTGTGGGTGGACAGCCACAGTCTGGGGAAGGCCAAGGACAGATACAGGCATCACTTTTTGGTGAGAGGTAGTGGGAAGACAGGTTGATTTAATGGGTGAGCCTGTGGCACTGGTCTAACAATTCATAAAGGAGTACTAGTTTCTAAAATATGGCGTTTTATACTTCTTCCTGGAAGACAGTGGTTTTCTGCCTGGCCTGCCAATGTCTCGCCTGGGACCTGGGCATGCTTGCTTCCCTCTGTGAGCATTTGGCCTCATGATGAATGGGGAATTTTAGGGTTTTGTCTATTCCAGAACCTCAGGCTGGGGTTTAGAGTCTAGCCCAGTTCCCCTCTACTGTTGTCAGCCAGCTGGTGCAGGCACCAGCTCAGCCTGGGCCCTGGGGAGTTGCGCAGGGGAGCTGGTGCCTCCATCAGTGCTCCCATAGAGCCTTCTCCAGGGTTGCCAAGGGGCCTTGAGGGAGGAAGGCCTGGTGCTTGCATTTGTCATGGTTACATCCTTGCCCGGCAGGCAGCTAAGAGCAGTAGCAAAACACTGGAGCAAGAGTCAGGGATCTTGTACTAGGTCCATAGGGCTGGTCCCCAACACTGGAAAGGGGTTTTAAAAAAAGCCCCAGGTTCTTATCTAGATTGAAGTTTAGCAATCTACTAGGCATACAAAAAGCCAACAAGACACAAGGCTTTGTCTTCATGAAACTCCCAGTGTGGTGGAGACAGAGGCTTAGAAAATAGCACTGCAGGGTGGAGGGTAAGTTCAGGGTTGAATGGCAGTGCTTGAAGAGAGAGTGTCTCAGCCTGAGGGCTCAGAGTCAAGGAGGACCTCCAGATGAAGATGATAATCCCCTGAGTATTTAAGAGATGTGAAGTGAGCTAAGAGCATAATGAGGCACAGATACAGGCCAGGAGAGCCTGAGGCAGATAGGGATGAGAGGCTTCAGGACTGAGAGGTAGGTGATGGTGGCCGCAGGTGAGGCCATGCACAGGAACCGTGTGTGATGGAGCAAGCAGCTTGATCTGTGAAGCAAGGAAAGCCACTAGCGATGTGAGGGTCAGCCTCCGGTTAGGTTTGCATCTGAAGATTCAGTGGCTGGTCTGGAGTGAAGGGAGATCAATGCAGGACCAGGGGCCCTCCTAGGAGGCCTTTGTAGTGTTGAGGGTCCAGGCGTAAGGCGGTGGAGACGTACGATGGTTTGATCCACGAGCATCTCAGGTTAGCTGTGGAAGACACTCAACACGTCTATAGATAACAGTGTCCTGTTCAACGGCGGTAGGCCATGAAATTGGGCATCCAGTAGAATCAAAAGTAGAGATAATGAGGAAGATAGGAGAGGCTGAAGTTGGAATTTGTAGCTCTAGGAAGTGGGTGGGTGGTGATGCCAGCCAGGGTAGAAAACAGAGATGAAGCAGCAACAGTAGCTCAGTGATCCTGCCTTCCTGATGCTGCAACCTTTCTACAGCTCCTCACATTGTGGTGACTCTCTACCATCAAATTATTTTCAGTGCTACTTCAGAACTGTAGTTTTGCTACTATTGTGAGTAATAATGTAAATACATGATATGCAACCTTTGAGAAATGTTCACTTGACAACCCCCCCCAAGGGGTTGTGACCCACAGGTTAAGAACCTCTACTAGTAGATGACACAGTCTTTGGGAGCTGAGACATATCACAGTGAGTGCCCGGGGGTCAGTTGGCTATCTGGGTGTGGAAGTAAAGATTTGGTTAGTTGTTGTGTACAGAAGGTCACCACCACAGGAGTGAATGACACTAACCACAGGCATATGGGTGACATGACGACTGGGTAAGCCAATGGTAAGCTAGAGCATGGTGTGAAAAGACCAAGAAGCGGTTCCCAGCAGAGTCTGACAGGGTCAGGGGACAGAAAGGTACAGTGGCTTGGACCAAGGTAAGAGAGAATTCAAGATAACAAAGGTGGCACAGAGTAGTCAAGTAGCCAAAGAGGATGAACCCTTCAGTGTCCTTTAAACTTGTCCTCTAGGACCCAGTTCCTGTCCCCAAGTGTCAACCTGGAACCAGCCTCAGTTTCCCATGTGTAGAACCTAGGGGTAGGTTTGGGTGTTTGCCATTTAATCTGTGAGTATAGAAATATCTTAAAAGGGATCTAGGGAATGTCAATGTTCTTCCTGCATGTGGCCATTACTGCCAAAGGACAGAATGAACGACCCTAGGAAAGATCATAAAGGAGGGTCTAGCCCAGTCAGCCACGCCAGAGGTAGCCTACCATCACAGGATCCAGTAGTTTCCCTGCCTGCAGAGCTATAAGCTGACCTTTTTGTTTCCAAACTGTGGTTTGTCCACTGATGAAATGAGACCCCCTTGGGATCTCTTGCAGGTCAGAAAGAGTTCTCTTGCACTGGTTAAAGTGTTTTCGTGATCCAAAGAGGTGATTGGCCCATGGTCTCAGTATAGGGTTGACGGTGATGATGATGAGACCTCAGGTGTCTGGTGGCACACCCCACTGGAGTCAGATACTAGCTGGAGGCCATGCAACCCACAGATTGTTTGTTTTGTATTATTTATTTTTATTTTACGTACATTGGTGTTCTGCTTGCATGTATGTCTGTGTGAGGGTGTCAGGTCCTCTGTAACTGAAAACAGTTGTGTGCCCATGTGGTTGTTGGGAATTGAACCCACGTCCTCTGCAGGAGCAGTCAGTGCTCTTAACCACTGAACCATCTCTCCAGCTCCAAGTGGTTTTACAACTAAAAATTTGTAATTTTAGCTAGTCTTGGAAACTTGGAAGATTGGGCAGTATTAAAACTGCTTTGCTGTTGATAATCTGGGTGTCCCTCTGAAGATACAGCCCTTCCTAGCCCTTCTTCCTTATTAACCATTAATTAGCTGGCCTCACTCTCAAAGGTGCCTTGAGTTTGCACCCCCCACCCCCGCTTTCCAGTACCATACATGTGAACCTGTGCATGAGGCCCTGCCCAGAAGCAAGAGAGATTCAGCCCTTAGCCACTTATACCACATGGCTTGACTAGGGAAGAAAGGTGGCCAAGGGCAGACAGTTTTCAGCACTCAGTCTTTGGAAGTGCTTTGGAGGGCCAGAGGCTTGGCTCCTGAAGGCTTCAGAGAGACCCTGAGATTTCCTCATCCCTGCAAGAGAGGTGGTGGGCCCAGCCTAGCTGGCCTGGGCTGGCCAAGGTTTCATCTCTGGACTGTCCTGCTTTTGTTGGTAGCGGGGTAGGGGAACTCAGTGCAGCCAGTTTATGTGGGGGAATGTCTGGTATGTTTGGCATTTGGGTGTTTACTTCCCAGAGTGCTCATAGGTCCCTGGTGTTGAAATGTGGCTTCTCTGTGTTGGAGAGGGGTCTTGTGGGCCTGGCTAGTGGCTTTGAGTCCAGAGCTACATTTGGATACTGCAAGGCTATTTCTCCCAACCTGTCTCTCCTTTCCATGCCAAGGAAGGAGGCTGGATGTGCCTCTAGAACAATCGGGTGTTTTAGTTACTTGTTGCACACAGAGAGCGATGTTCACAGGCTCCAGGCTCCGGGCTGGGCAGGGCTGTGTCCTTCCAAACCCACTCTGTGCCATCCGTGTGCATTCAGGAGACTTGCCCAGGAGCCCACAGCCTTTCTGAGTGTCTGAAGAACTCAGACCCACCGTGAAGAATGGTACGACTTGTGCCATGCCCACGCGCTCAGGCCCAGCTCTCTCTGCCTGTGCTTCCATTCTTAGTTCCTACCCTTCAGATCTCCATCCGAACAATACTGTTTGCTTCTGCCTTTTACTGTCTGCCTGCCTGCTCTTCATGTTCCTTTATTGTGTTGTTCTTGTTATCTTGTGCAAGAGAGTCTCTATATTTTCTGTACCTTGAGTTAAATGTGCCCTTTTCTTTTTGTTCTCAAAAAAAAAAAGAAAAGAAAGAAAGAAAAAGAAAGAAAAAAATTGAGATAGTCTCATGCAACCTAAGCCTTGCCCTAGATACTATAGCCAGAGATGACTGAACTTCTGATCCTCCTGCCTCCACTCCACAGGTGTGCACCACCACACCCAGTTCATGCAGTGCTGAGGATGAAGGGGGGGGGGGTGCTTCTGTACCACAGGCAAACACTGTCAGCTGAGTCATAGCCCCAGCCTTCAAAGGACATAATTTTGAAACTGCTTTGTAAATGTCAGATGTCACACATCAGTCTCATGTGGCTACCAAAGTGTGTAGCCCGAGGAACATGAGCAAAGACAAGACTGAAGCAAGCAGGAGGGGCTCCTCCGTTAGCTCTGCAGCCATTGCCCATTCCTGTTCATTGTGCTATGGGCAGGTTTTTTTTTTTTTTTTTTTTTAATTTAAAAAAGAGAAAAATGCAGAACAAACACTGCTGTGTGGACTAGAAGCTTCTGTGTGGTTCCGTGTTCCCACTGTGAGAAGGCACAGCTGAAAAGGCTATGTGCGGGGGGGGGGGGGGGGCAGGTGTTACACATACGTGGAATACATGTAGACCATAGGCCTTTCTATAAGGCAGGATTGCTTGGGCCTCAGGGGCAAAAGACCTAGATTTGAACCCTGAACCATCACCGATCATCCCAAAGGCTTTATGTATAAAAGTATGTGGGGGAGGGGACAAGAGGGAGCTGTGCTAGATGACTGAAATGACGGAGAAGTAAATATTGCTTGTTTTTGTTTGTTTTTTGAGACAGGGCTTTTCTGTGTGGTTCTGTCTGTTCTGGAACTCACTCTGTAGACCAGGCTGGCCTTGAACTCACAGAGATCCACCTGCCTCTGCCTCCTGAGTGCTGAGATTAAAGTGTGCACCACCAATGACTGTCAAGAAGTGAATATTCTTGATTAACTCATGCATATACATTGAGGGCCCTTTCCTTCCACACCAGGCTCAGCTGGCTGATGGCAGGAGAGGGAGACTAAGATATTGATATAGACAGAATAACTATAAATAGATTGATAACCTCGGGGAAAACTGACAGGAGACAGAAGCATGTGTGGAAGGGATAAGCACAATTCATCAAAAGTCCCTGGAAGGAAACAGACAGGAAGATGAGAAAACGGAAGGCACTTTCCGTTGAGGCGGCAGTGAAATCTAGAACAAAGAGTCCCAGTAGAGGGGACAGCTTGTCGAGCATCCGGGGTCAGGGAAGAGCATGGTTTTCCAGTGGTGAGACAGGAGGCCCTGTGGCTGAAGTCAACGGGAGAGAAAAGACAGGCTATGGAAGAGGGGGCCAGTCAGGGGACCGGTCTCCTTCTCCCACTGGGCCCTGCTCAACAGACAAGGGTTTGTGCTCTCTAAGGCTGTGGAGGGCTGAAAGCAGAGAGGACTGATAGTTTAGCCAGGAGAGCCCCCGGGGAGCCTTTGAGGTGGTGAAGGGCTGAGCAGGGAGGGCTTGACTGGTAGAGACCATGGTGATGTGATCTGCTGGTGCCTACACGGAAGATTCTCGTAGGCTGTTCAATGGGCTGTTTGTGTGTGTGTGTGTGTGCAGTGGGATTAAGGTGATTTCAGGTTTGGATATGGTTGAGCCATCAGGCAGATGACAGTACTTACAAAAAGAGCACAACCAGAAGAGAAATATGTTTGTAGAGAGACTGGCCAAGGGCTCACCATGGCCTCCTAAGCAAACTCCTGTGCCCACGAGTCCCCCAGGAATCCGATTACAGGTTCCAGTCCAGCAGGTCTGGGGTGGAGTTCACGAAGGAAGCTGATAGGCACACGATTGTCCATAGATCTGTTCTCTGAGTCTTAGGGTGCTGGAGCCCCCATCCTTACCACCAGCCTCACAGCGCCTGGTAGCAACTGTCCAGAAGGAGCGAACTATGAGGGTGACCTCCATCCCTGCATCCTGTCCTGCCTGACAGCTCTGGGTGGGGCTACTATTGCAAGTGGGCTATTGAGGGGTTACAGAAATCTGTTTGGGATATTTTTACTCATCTGGCAGATCTGTGTCTATTTCACTTGCTTGTGACCCGTCACAGCAAGGAATGTTACCCAGCATCCTTTGGTTTAAGGTTGGCCATTAGGAGGCACTAATGGGGAGGAGGAATTTTATTTATTTATTTAGTTAGTTAGTTAGTTATTTTAGTTAAATTTTAAGGTATTTTTAAGTAGATTGGGAGGGGGTGTTATGCAGAATTTCCATGATACACCTGGTGTGTTTTGATCAAACTAAACTCCATTCCCTCCACTCCAGTTCCTCTCCCATCCCCCACCACGATTTCTTCCCAGTCTCAGTGTTTACTATTTTCCAGTGAGTACACGCATGGCTGCCGGGATGTGTATGGGTGCAGAGCTATTTGCTGAAGCAAAGGTGGCCTTTCATGGGCCGCATCCCTGAGGAACGCTGAGTCTCCTTTCCTGAGCAGTCAGCTGTCAGTTGCTAATAGCTCCCTGCTAAGGTGGGACGTGACGCCCACCTCCCATCTCCAAGCTGGTGTTTTGTCTGTCTGGAGCTTGCCCGTGCTGTCATGACCGTTGTGAGTTTACATGCACAGATGCTCAGATGTGTCCTGAGAACAGCTTTGCTGTAGGCATCCACCACCTCCGGCACTTACAGCTCCACCCTCTTCCACAGTGATCCGGAGCCTGGGAGGGAGGGTGTGCAGTAGGCATCCCTGCTCAGGACTGAGTTCTCCTCGATCGTTCTCTGAATGTTGATAAGCTGTGGGCTTCTGTTGGTTATCATCTACTGCACACGGAAGCCTCTCGGATGAGGGCTGAGAGACTCATTAATACCAATTATGACAAGTTGTTAGGGGTCAGCTGGATACTGTGTTCACTTAGCAGAATGGTAGGTTGGAAGAGAGAATTTTAGAGATCAGTTCTCGAAATCTCTCCCTGTTGGCACGGTCTGCTTGCCTCTGCAGCAGCTTGTGTGAGGGGCCTCTACATCTGTGCTCTGCCACACTCTGGGTGGCTGGTTCTAGAGACATTACTGCTGGGTACCTCTTCCTAAGATTGCCGGGGACCACCTTCTGCTCTTCCTGTATCACTGGGAACCCCTGACTTCATGGGGGGGAGCCCAATGTCGTAGACATCTTCCAATAGCAAAGGACAGAAACATCCATCAAACTTACTCCTTGCCAAAGGAGAGAGCCTCAGGTCAAGCAGCATAGTCACAGACAATCAGTCAGTCAGTCAGTCAGTCGGTCTGTCTGTCTGTCTGTCTGTCTGTCTGTCTGTGTCTCCACAAGCTCTACAGCTCTTCATCCATCTTCATCATCTGTGTTCTACATGTATCTGTTTTTGCCTGGTTATGTCTCTCAGGGACAAGGCCGGGCAAGCCAGTGAGGGGCCTATATATGACAATGAAGGATATACTCCCTCCCCTGTACCTATCATGTGCTTTCAGAAACCCCAGAGTGAGGGCCCCCTCCAGTGTGTGGCCTGAGCACCTTGTTCACCCTCATTGGTTCACAGTTCTTTTCTATGCCTGTGACTCCCTCCTGCAGCTGAGCAGTTCCCTCCCATCTCTTTTTATTCCTGTACACACTTCAACCGCCTGACCTTTCTGCCTCAGGCGACGGTGGGAGTTGGTGACCCTGCACATCTCTTGTTTCTGGGCACTCAGAATCTTCAAATCCCAAAACAGCACAGCTCATATCAGTCGTTCTTACCTTGTCCCCATCAACTGTTCAGGACCTTGGACTTGCCTATTCCTCCTCAGAGACTTAAAAACAAAGATGAGATGGGGTGAGGAGGGACACTAAAGTGGCGGGTCCCTGAAGAATCTGTTCCTTCGATGCAGAGTTCAATGTAGGAGCACTTGCCACTGAGCACAGGTGTCTTTCCCTTGTGGCTTCTGGGAATTGGGGAGAACACAGACAGAGCTAAGGACAATGGCTGGGAAGGATAGGCTCCCAACCCCCAACTCCATCACACTGTTCCCTAAATGCCTTCTGCATCCTCTTCAGACACTCCAGTTCTTCCAGCTGTGTCTGTCAGGAGCCCCACCAGTCCCCATTTGGGGTTTTGGTTTTGGATGGCTGCTCTGTGTGTGGTGAGAACATTCTGTAAGATGCTGTCGAACCCAAGAGGTATCTGGGAAGCAGAAGCCCAGCTTCCTCTGGAGGAAAGCAGGAGTTGGCTGGGGGAGGGCAGGAGAGCAGAGTCCCTGTCCAGTCAGGGCCACAGACACGTTCAGCCTCTAATACAGGGTGACAAGCCCAGTGGCTGTGGGATGCAGAAGGCAGAGGCCCTGTGAGCTCCTGGCCTGTTTCTGGAAGGGCTTTGCCAGCCACATCTCCCCAGAGCAACAGTTGTGGATGAGATGGGTTGAGAAGATGCATCTCTGTTCTAATGGGGAAGATGTGGTAAGTCTTGGGCCACATCTCAACTTGGTGAGATGTCATTTACTAAGAAAGGTTGGTCAGGATGTGCACGGATGGAGAGATGGCTGAGGGTGGACACAGGCTGTGGCAGCTGCAGAATGGGGGACTCTGGACTAAATGCACACCCAAGAACTTCATAGGATATGAACAGACCTGTCATGGTTATTAGCACCCTGCACCCCAAATCTAGATACTACCTTCAGTCACTCTGTTGCTAGGGGAGACAGACTCCAGACTTCCAGCTCCCTCCAGACAGGAAAGAGGCATCCTGGCAGCTTTCCCGAGTGCAGGGCAGAGGTCACAGGGATGCCAGTGCAGCAGCTGACAGCTCTGGACAATTAGAATCCACCCAGCGGCACAGTTCTCTACAGTGTGGTATCCCATTCCTTCACCGGAGCCCATCATGACTAAACACCATGCTCAGCTGCCCATCCTCCACCCTAGCAGGGAAAGCTGGTGACCACTTTAACTGGGGTTGGGGTGGAATTCTGTAGTAGCACAGGGGTTCTATCGGGAACCTCAAAGGGACCATCCTAGAGGAGGTGACTTTTACTCTGGAAGGATGAGGAGAAGTTTGACAAGTAGGAATGGAACGTCTTCTTGACTGGGGTAGATGGCCTGACCTGCATGGAGGAGGATGTGGCTTCCAGACTAAAAAGTATTGACAGAAGGGTTTGATGCACTCAGAGAGTGGATGGAACAGTTCGGTGATCTGGGTGTCAAACTGACCCAGGTGACTTGTTAAACTGCAGTCACAGCCCCTGAATGTGTTAGTCCCAGCCCTCTGGGCTCAGGCCTTGTGCAGGGGTTAGTGGGTAGGACCAGGTTTGGGGGACAGGGGAGATGTCTCATTTGGGCTGCTTAGGGTAAAGCCTGAGGTCCTGGAGCCCAGCACCCACTACTATGGCAGTTTGTGGGCAGAGCCTCTTGGCAGAGGGGAGATTGCGCTGCCAGCCACTTCCTCCGGTTCCTTCCCTTTGCCTGATGTCACGGTTACCTCGGCCTGCTCTAGGGTGAGGCTGAGGTCGGGCGGAATCAATGTCAGCCAGGTTTCTGTACCCCAGATGCGGGTCAGCCAGAGGAGCTGCCACTTCTGGTTGGGTTTCAAAGGAGGCCAAGGGCATGGGAGGTGTCGGGTGCGAGGCGTTGGTGAGGCAGCTCTCCAGCAGCCTCCCGGATCGACAGCGTGGCTCAGGAGGAGCCTTAAGGTGGTGTGGGAGGAGGAAGCCCATTGCTCTGCCAAAGTCAGAGGCCGGAGTGCTGGTGTGGGTCCTGGACTGGACCCTCCCCCGTGCTCTTGACCATGCCAGAAGTGCACGGAGAGAGGATGCTTACTTTCCTGGCTGATGTCCCTTTGGACTGAGACTTCGTCACAGGCTGTGGACTGCCAGAGTCACCCCTTGACCTTACCCCACTCAAGAAGTGACAGAGTTGGCAAGCCCAGAGTAACATCACAACTCATGGCCTCTGACTTGGAGCTGTCCCCAGCCCAGCTGGCCTTCTGAGGCCTTCAGATTTCCCTGGCTGGCAAGAACAGCACAAGGCACCCCAACAGAAAACCCCCGAAAGAATGTGGCTCATTTGGCAAAGTATTTGCCTCGCATGCACAGGCCCTAGGTTCAGTTAAGAAATCAAGTGTGATAGTCTACAGCTTTAATCGTAGCACTCAGGAAGTCAGGGAGGATGCTTATAAACTCAAGGTCACCTTTGACTGGATAATCAGTTGGAGAACAGTCTTGCCTACTTGAGACCCTGCCTCAAAAAAAAAAAAAATGTTTTTGTCTTTTGCTTTTTAGAGTAGAGAGGCTGGAACTTACAAACCTGAGTTCAAAAATCCAGCCATGTCCTTGTTGAATGGATGGCTGTAGATAAAGTGATTTTTTTTAAGCCTCAGATTTACTGCCTGCAAAACGGGACAGTAATAGCGCCTTCCCACAAGACTTGGTCTTGAGGATGGAGTGGTGTGTGTTGAAAGGATTTGTCAAAGCAGCTTTTGTTATTGCTGATAGTGAAAACTCAATAACTGCCTGGCAGGATGGGTGGGTGGTGAGTTTTTGCCCCACCTGGGTTATGGGCCTTGCTTTATGAGTCCTGAGTTCCTTTGAGGAGAAAGGCTCAGGGGATCCTGAGATGTGTCCAGCCAGGTGAGGAGGCAGAGTCACTGTGACAGCCTGGGGAAATAGATCAGAAGTTTGGGGGATGGAATGAAGGAGCCATACTGTTAGGAAGGTGTGGCAAAGGTTTGAAACCCCAACAGAAGAGGTGGGGTGACAAGAGTAGGTTGGGTGCAGAGTGAGAACCTGGGTCTCTGCCCAAGGTGTTTTTAAAGGAAGTGCCTAGGAGCTGCTGGCCTGGAAAAAAAATCACACCCAGAGGGCTTGAGCCAGGCAGAACAGGTTGCCCCACCCTCTTGCAGGGAGCTGCCTGCCTCTGATGAGTGGACTGGCCAGGTTCCCAGTCCCAGAAACTCTGGCTGAGCCAGGTAGCCCTGCCCTCAGGGCTCCTCCCCGGGATGCCCACCTGCTCCAGAGTATCCTCCTACAACCACGAGTCCTCTCCATCTCAGCAGCCACAGGTGTTTGCTGAGATGTGGGAGAGAGTGGGGAATCTGTCCCTCTGTCTGTTCCTGTGTCAGGTGGGAAGCTGTGTTCACGACCACCCATGGTGTCTAATCAGTGACTCTGTGCCCTCACAGCTAGACGAAGAAGAAGAGCGAAGGAAAAGGCGCCGGGAGAAGAACAAAGTCGCTGCAGCCAGATGCCGGAACAAGAAGAAGGAACGCACCGAGTTCCTGCAGAGGGTGAGTGGAGCAGCTGCTGTGGGGAGGTGCCTTGTCCTTTGCAGAGGCTGATGTGTTCTGCATCCAGGGACATCACTGGACACTGTGCAACCCAGAGAAGGTAGAAGGACCTATGTTTTCCTCGACTGAGCTTAGATCCTGGGTACTAATTGACGCAGTGGCCCAGACCTGGAACTATCCATTTTGGTCCCTTGTGGCTACCACAGTGTTCTGGTGTTCATGTTAACGAAGTACAGAGTTGGGCAATGTCATATCTGTGGGCAGTGGGTGTAGCTCCCTACGTTTCATCCACACTGCATACCCCACTGGCCAGCCCTTAGCTCCATTGAAGATGACCTTTGACTCTTTGCTGCTGCCCCCAGGAACCTGAGGCCTGGCTAGTGTGTGAAGGTCAGCCTCCAGTAGCTGTCATTGGCCATTGTACATTGTGATATGTCTGGCAGGGTGTTTGCCCTTTCTTACCCCTGGGTCCTATCCCTCAGTCCCTGACTTTGTCTCGAAAATGGTGCTAGGGAAGGAAGTGAGTGGAAAACTGATTAGTTCCCCAGTAGTCAGCAATACGCCACCCCAGTCATCGGCTTGTTACCGAACAGTAACAGCAATGGTGCTGACCTAAGAGGCGGGCATTATTGTTCTACAAGCCACCACAATGATGATCAGTAATCATGAACATTGCAAAGCCAGGCACTATACTAAGTGCTGGGTGTGATCTCATTTCATTGCCAGAGTAGCCGGTGAAGATAGAGATCTCTGTGGCTCCCCTTCTGCCAGTGAGGTAGGCGCGGTGAAGATGTGACCTGTGAAGCTCTCTTAGCCACCAAAGGATAGGACTGATGTCAGTGCCTGCTACCAACCCCTCCATGTTCCTATTCCTGCTTGGATCCTCAGCTCCTTAGCCGACTCATTCATTAACTCATTTACTAATTGAACAAGTGCAGGAAATGTTCATGGGTGCCCTAGGCACCCTGTTAGAGGGACATAGCAAGAGTAGCCTTCCTTCTGTGAAAGATGAAAGGGTAAGGCTGGATGGCCTGCTGGTCTCTGACACCGGGAACTGTGCCCTCTTCCCATGTCTGCCATGGGCAGAGAGCTGTTCCGGGCTACAGGTGTGAACAGTGTGGGCCATCTGCAGACCCTTAGCTGTGGTCAGCTTGGGCTGGGCGGTGCTTATCAACAGAACTGAGGCTGGGAGGTCTTCGAGGTGTTATGCAACAGTTTCTAAGATTCGGGCCTGAAAGATGAGGGGAGTGTCCCATGCTGAATGCCCAGCATGAAGTACCCAATGGACAGAACAAGGAAGTGCAGGCAGGCTTCTCAGGTGAAACTTCCCATAGGACCCCAGCTTCCTGGAGCTTGTCAGCCAGCTAGCAGACAAGATGTCCCCACACCAGAGGCTCCCAACTACACACCAGTTCAAGTACCTACTGTGCCCCTAGATGTCAGTATCAGGTGAAGTTGTCAAATGCCTACTGTGTGAGGGGCATTTCACAGGGCTACAACATTTCAATAAGATAACACTAATTCTTTCCATTTTAGAAAGTGATGCATGGTTCCGAGTTGCTTGCACAAGCAACCCTGCTAGCAGGTGCAGGGCAGGAACTTGTCCATCTGTCTAAGTGATAACCAAGGGCCTGCTGCACTGTGGGTCAGTGGGTCCTGTTCTCCCAGTGGACACACTATGGGTCAGTGAATCCTGTTCTCCCAGTGGACACACTATGGGTCAGTGGGTCCTGTTCTCCCAGTGGACACACTATGGGTCAGTGGGTCCTGTTCTCCCAGTGGACACACTATGGGTCAGTGGGTCCTGTTCTCCCAGTGGACACACTATGGGTCAGTGGGTCCTGTTCTCCCAGTGGACACACTATGGGTCAGTGGATCCTGTTCTCCCAGTGGACACACTATGGGTCAGTGGGTCCTGTTGTCCCAGTGGACACACTATGGGTCAGTGGGTCCTGTTCTTCCAGTGGACACACTATGGGTCAGTGGGTCCTGTTGTCCCAGTGGACACACTATGGGTCAGTGGGTCCTGTTCTCCCAGTGGACACACTATGGGTCAGTGGGTCCTGTTCTCCCAGTGGATAACAGATAGCAAGTGAGAGCCAGAAGCCAGTGAGGAGTGTTGTTTCAGAAGTCAGAGTGACTCTTCCATTTGTAAGATAAATAGAGGAAGACAGTAAAAGATGAAGAATGTGAAGGACAGAGAGACAGGCTGGCGGTCCCTGACCCTCATTTGTAAAGTGATCCTACATGTTGGGTGTCAGAAATGGACCAGTGTAAACAGACCAGTGTGTCCACACTGTCCTGGCACTCCTGAGGGTCCTCATTCTATGATAACATCTACAGTCATGGGAGCCATGAAGGGTTCAGGAGGAGGGGAGTCCCCTGACTGTGAGGCAGGCCTTGGGTTATCCAGAGTTCATCTCTCTGGGACAGTCAAGGTCAACTTGGGTGGGCTTTTGGACAGACCAGTCCATATCCCACAGACCTTGGGCCTACCCCAAAGCCTCTTTCTGCAGTCAGAAACATCAGCTTGGGGTGTCTCCCTGACATGCCACTGTGCCTTGGGGCAATGAGACCATTTTACATTCCCAAGATACTCTGTGCTCTCTCCCTAGGCACTCTCCCCTGGTGGTCTTATTGGCCCTGGGAGGATGAGAGGGCTCCCCTCTGCTGGCAGGTTCCTGATGAGGGGTGAGTGGGTGGACTTCCTCAGCAGCTCAGAACTCTGTTCAGGCTGCCCCGACTCTCAGAAATAGGGAAAGCTGCCTACAGTAGTGTAACTAGCAAATAGCCAGGATTTAGCTCAGACACAAGCTGCTTCCCAACCCTTAGAAAAAGTTGATGGAAGCGATGTCCCCTTGGGCATTTGAAGATATAAAGTCAGGGCAGGGTGGTGGTGCAGGCATTTAATCCCAGCACTTGAGAGACAGAGGCAGGTGAATCTCAGTGGGTTTGAGGTCAGCCTGGTCTACAGATCAAGTTCCAGGACAGCCAGGGCTATATAGGGAAGGGAAACTCTGTCTTGGGGTGTATGTGTGATACATAATACATACATACATACATATATATGTCTATGTATATGATGTATGTATATTATATGGTGTATGTGTATGTGTGTATGTGTATATGTATATATGTAAGATGTAATATGTTTTAGGGAATCTTAGTGCTTACAGTCCCCTGAACTAATCATTATGTGTGCATGTGTGTGTGTAAACTCAGGCCTCTGGGGTCAGTAACTTGGATGAAGAGCTAGAATAAGACACTGGAGAGCCTTGCCTAACTCTGCAACTTCTTTCTACTAACTTGGCTATGACAGTGTAGGAGACAAAAGCTTTTTAAAAAGATTTTATTTATTTCATGTATGTGAGTATACTGTCTCTGTCTTCAGACACACCAGAAGAGGGCATCTGATTCCATTACAGATGGTTGTGAGCCACCCTATAGTTGCTAGGAATTCAGGTCCTCTGGAAGAGCAGTCAGTGCTCTTAACTGCTGAGCCAAGAGACAAAATCTCTCCAACCCCAAGAGACAAAAATCTTAACTTACACCATTTATGTTCTAAGAGAACAAATAGCTTCAAATTTTCTAGTGCAATAAAGATCTACCAGAAGTCAGCACAGAAAGCAAAAGCAAAGGCAGATTCGTCCGTCTCCCTGTAAGTGAAGTACAAAAAGATCCAGGCCTGGCCACTTCTTTCATAGTCAAACACTGCCGTTAGAAATCTAGAAGTCACTACACAGAGAAACCTATCTTGAAAAACCAGAAAGAAATCTAGAAACCTCTGCATACCTATATACCCAGCACTTGTGAGTCTGAGGCAGGAGGATCACAGTGGGATGTTAATCTAGGTTACCTAGTGAAAAGGAGTATTACAAGTATGAGGCTAGCCTAGGCTACCTAGTGAAAACTGCCAGAAAAACGAACAAAAAATTTTTAATGTAGTTTTTAAAAATCCTGCAAGGTTTTGTTTGTTTGTTGTTTGTTTGTTTGTTTGTGTTTTTAGTTGTTGTTTCTGGAGATGGTTTCTCTGTGGGGCCTTGGCTGTCCTAGAACTAACTCTGTCTCTCTCTCTCTCTCTCTCTTTCTCTCTCTCTCTCTCTCTCTCCAGATCAGGCTGGCCTCAGACTCAAAGAGATCCACCTGCCCCTGCTAAGGAGCCACTGTTATAAATATGTTTTAACAATATTCTTCTGAGCACAGATTCTATAGTTGCACAATAAATAACCCTGAAGCACCAGCCAGTAATTCTTTGAGGGAGTCTAAAGTAAGAAGAGGTTAGTGATCCTAAGACAATCAGGCCAAGTTGCTCCAAGTCTCACCTGTCTGTCTTTTGGAGGTAGATCTGTATGATATTGAATATTGTGTCCTGTTCTTCCCCAAGGCTTTTTGTTATTATTTTGGGTTTGGAAGACAGTGTCTCACATAGACCAAGCTGGCTTCAAGCTTGTAGCCAAGGCTGGTCTTGAACCCCTAGCCTCCTGCCTTCAATTTCTGAGGGTTCGAATCACAGGCTTATGCCACTGTGTTTATGTTCAACTAGCCATGTGCCGCTGCAACCACACTGTGACCACACCCAAACTCCTTCAGGACTCCATTTAGCACTGTCTAGCCCTGCTCTCCTCTCGGGTGTCACTGTAGTGGCCACAAGGCCACCTCTCTGCCCTGTCCCCTTCATTCTCCAAACCCAGGTGGTCCCCAAGACTCACTGAGTTGTCTTTGAAGCATCTCCCCCATCACCACCACGCTCTTCCCGCTCAGAGGTGAGAGGAGGGATCCTTTGAGCCCCTCTAGCTCTTCAGTTTCACACAGCGCTTTCCCTGTGGGAACTCTTCCAATCTTAGGGAGCATCACCTCCACATCAGGATAACTTGCTCTAGACTCAGCTTCTAAGCATGCTGCCATGTGACTCCATCCTGCGTTCTCTGCTTTCTCCATCTTGTACCTTACTGTGTCCTACAGAGCAGTGAACACAGTGGTCCCTGCTGTGTGTCTTCACACAGGGCAGCTTGCCCCAATCTCTCCTTTTCACTGAGAGTTTCTTACCCAGAGTTCCTCATCAGCTACACTCAGAATGGCGGTCATTAGCTGCGACTTGCTGTGTGCTGAGTGAACACTCCTCAGGAGCTTTGGGGAGTGGAGTGGAGGACTGGGGGAAGGGGGGAATCCTTCATAGGCTTTGAATTCCCCAAAGCATTCATCTTCGCTGCAGGTAGAGGCACATCCTCAGAGGTGGGTAGATAGCCCTGAGGCTTCTCAATACAAAGGCTGAGGACAATCTGAAGATTGTGTTAGCAGTTGGGCTGGGGGAGGTGAGGAGGACGAAGGAAACACTAGCCACCTCTCAGAATTCTGAGAATTGCTGACCAGGCCAGCATTCCAGTCTTGTCTTGGCCTGTCCCATTAAAAGCCACCATAGATTTTTTTTCCCCTCTTGGCTTTTCTCCATTTTAAAGGCATTGCTCTGGGTGTCTGGTTCTAATACCTGCTTCCCTCAGACATCCGGAGCTCTCTGAGAGCCTGCGCAGCCACCTCAGAGAAGGTGCACAAGGAACAACTCTGTCAGGCCTGTAGCGTGAGGAAGATAGCTTTTCCCTGCCTCAAGGTGTGGGGACCCCACCAAAGGTCTCACTCTCAGAGAGAGGCTGTCCCCAGCTGCACCCCACTGGGCAGGAGGACCTGTCACACAGGCAGCTGCAAGCTTAGCCTGCTCTGGGACTAATACTGGTCCCTCAGCATCTGAACCCTTGGTGTCTGGGGCTGGAAGGTGAGGGTTGTCTCCTGTGTCTCAACCCCAGCATCTTTATTCTCCATCCCTCATCTGCCAGTCACTCTCCCTTAGCCGTGACAGCTGGGCACTTCTCTAGAGCAGGGGACCAAGTTATCCCCAGTGAAGAGCTCGCTGGCCTGAGGCTCCTCAGCTCATACGCATGAGGAGAACGTTCGGTCACGGGCTGTTAGAAAAGCAGGAAGACCCCGTTACTGTGTGAGCCCCAGGCCTTGAATAGACATGCTTGTCACCTGCCCTCACTGTGAACACACAACCCCCACACCCCAGCACATCCTTGGTGTCCCTTCTTCTGCCCAGGGCATTGGGAGCTTTCATCTGACATCAGTTTGAAACCTCGTTTCCTGTCCAGCAGGTTGATTTCCTGTCTGGGGTCAAAGCTCCTAGATGATGGGGGATCCCAAGGGAAGAGGAAGCATTCTAAACAGTACACACTAATGGGCAGGAGGCACGTGTTTTAGGGGGAGATGGCTCACGCTGAGCTATTCAATCCCACCACACCTTTACCACATAGCAAATCACTTGGTCTTCCGTTGCCCCCTGCGCGCCACCTTGGACCCTCTGTCTGCTCTTCATCCAGCAGGGGAGTTTTGGGTGTGTTTTTAAGTCAACAGCAAGAAAGTTGTGAGGATGGAGAAGTAGAGTCAGACAAGGGAGTGAGAAGGGATCTGAACTGAACTAACCCCCATGTATCCTCTGGGCCCATCCTGCAGTGACAGTGGCCATTACTGTGTGGCACGGGTGCTGCCTGCAAAAAGTCACCCCAGACGCTCAGCCTTCAGCGAAACCTGGCAGGCAGAAAACCATGCCAACGGTACAGGCGCCAGCCCGAATGGCTGGGCACCTCTCAGGAGCAGGCTGACCGTGACGGCTGATGGTGTGTCTCTGTCTGTACAGGAGTCGGAGAGGCTGGAGCTCATGAACGCAGAGCTGAAGACCCAGATAGAGGAGCTGAAGCTGGAGCGGCAACAGCTTATCCTGATGCTCAACCGCCACCGCCCCACCTGTATCGTGCGTACAGACAGCGTAAGGACGCCCGAGTCCGAAGGCAACCCACTGCTGGAGCAGCTGGACAAGAAGTGACTGTAGGCCTGGAGGAGGCATCGGAGGAAGAGGAAGGGGAGGAGCAGCAAAGGGGAAGAGGAGCAAGGTGATGGAGGGCCCCTCCCAGGCACGTGACAAACTCTAAGACGAGGCTTAGCATAGCTGGCCGCCAACTGGCTCATTTTTGAAACTCAGCCCAGCCGCGCAAGCGCAAGAGCAAGAGCAGACTGAAGAGACCAGAGGGACCAGGTGCTGTGACCAAGGCTGTCCTGCAGATAGGGGCTCTCCCACTCCTGGGGCCCAGCTTGAAGGGCACCTGAACCAGAGAGGTGCCATACCAGATAGCCACCTCGGGCACTCCTTTGACCTCTCCGTCAAGACTCCCACCCAGGGGATTACAGAGCAGCCAAGAAAAGCCATGCATTGCAAACACAGTGTGGCCGAGGATGGAACTCAGCGTAGACTGTAATCCACCTTCCCCAGCCCTGCCCAAGCCCGTGGAAAGGGGGTGCACTATAGGGCTGTGATGGCTCAGCTGGAGTTTGCTGCGGCACTGAGGCGCGGGCGCCCTTCCAAAGCACACACTCAATCAATGAATGTTTACAGACTGGCTGTCCTGGCGGGGCTTCCAACTGCACACGGTTTTTATACTTTCTTTCTTTTTTTTTTTTAAATATTTTTTACAAAAAAAAAGATTTTATACGAGCAATACATATATATGGATTTCTATAATCACTCGATGTGACCGACATAGTACAAATATGCTATGGTCTGCTGTTACGGACATCCACCCACCAGTTACGGCCATTGTAATTCCTAAGTACTGTAGGCTCTGGGTGTTGGGGGGTGGCCAGGTGGGTGGGGTACATTTCCATCCTTGTGACCCCTTCCTAGTACTCAGTCCTGTATCGCTCAGTAAACATTGCTCTTAATTACCCGGCTGCCTCCAGTGGTGTCTGCCCAGGGAGAGGGCGTGCCCAGGGAGAGGGCGTGTCCAGGGAGAGGGTGTGCCCAGGGCAGATGTTTAGAATAGTTTCCATACAGGTAAACCTGAATATGCCCATTCCACAGATGAGGAGCCCGAGGCCTAGAGATGTTAAAGAACTCTGCACATATCATTTTGAGAGTACTTGCTTCATTTATTTAGGCCAATTGTTTTAAAAGTGTGTGTGTGTGTGTGTGTGTGTGTGTGTTTTTGTGGTGGAGTATGTATCTTTGTGTAGGTATGTGCAGAGGTTAGAGATTTTGGATCCCTAGGGGGGCTGGAGTTACAAGCTGTTGTGAGCCATTTGATGTGCTTCCTGGGGAATGAACTTGGGTCCTCTCACCCCAGCTTCCTTTTGAGTGTACCCTCGGGTGTCCAGGCACCGAAGTGAACTGAACCTTAGCTGGGGAACAAACCAGCCTTGGTTGTGCACCGTGGATCCCTCAGTAGGTTTCCTTTGTGCTTGCTTCCTTCAAACTTGTCTCCCTTTATCTGCGTGGCAGCCTTGTCAAGGGGCAGCTATTGTCCCCAGTCATAGATGGGGAACTGGAGACTCTGGGAGACAAAATGGAGCCACTACTTGTTGAAGTCTTAACTGACAGATCCGAGGTCCCATTTACTTCCTACGGTAGCACAGAGCAGACCTTCTCATTGTACAAATAGATTAACTGAAGCTCAGAGAGAGCATGCGACTCACCCAAGGTCTCTCAGCTAGCAAGAAACAGCTGGTATTTGAACTCCACCTCCAGACACGCATGGCTTTCCCCATCACCTGCTGTCTCTGATTGCCCTTAGGGATGAATGCTGCATCTCTGGGAACAGGAAGTTTGGGTCCCACCACTACAAATTTGGGAGAGAGCTGTAGACTCTAGAGCAGTGGTTCTCAATGTTGGGCATGACCTTTGTGGGGGTCACGTCAGATAGTCTTTATATCAAACATACACATTATGATTTATGGGAGCAGCAGAGTTGCAGTTATGAAATAGCAATGGGGATAATTTTGTGGTTGGGGTCACCACAACTCAAGGAACAGGATTAGGAAGGTTGAGAACCACTGCTCTAGAGAGTTTTAGGTTTGCCCATGATGGTATAGTGAACCAGCTTTCCTAGCCAAGGAGTATATGGCCTAGGGACACAACTTCCTTTTATCTCCACAGTCAGATTTCCTGCTCTGGAGAGCTGGAACAGCTCACTGTCACACAGCATTTACTCAGCAAGCTAGGTGTGTTAGCTCAGTTTCTGTTAGGGCTCTGTGTGACAGGCAAGGTAGTTGTCATTAGCTGCCTTCTACCCAGAGGGTTCCCCAGCTTAGTTTACCCAGCTGCAGAGAAACAGCATGAGAGCAGATTTGAAGATGCTGCTTCCTGGGAATGTGCTTCTTCCAGGCCTGAGTAACTTCTTGATGTTGGATAAAGATTGTCAGTGACCTGGATCACAGATGAAGCCTGGCTGGGGGTGGGGATGGGACAGAAGTGGAAAAGAGGTCACTAATTGTTACAGTAAAAAAAATTTTTAAAGGTAATCTGTACTGTTGCTACCGGTCCTGCAGTCTCACTCCTTGGGAGCTGCTCCAGTGTGGAGCCAGGCACCAGGTCCCACACGGTCCTCTAAGCAGTCACTTAGCAAGCCTGGCACCTATACATCTTTTTTCACGGGCCTCACACATCACTTCGAGCGGGCAACAGAGCTGGAACTTCATGCTCCAGCTGCCTCTCAGCCATTGCTTTCACACACTCTCCTCCACAGCCCGATAAAAACATGACTCAACAATCAGTAACTTATCAAACAGATTTATATGTTAAATTCTCAATCCACAATACTTCCAAACAATAAGTTCACTGCCAATTAATACAGACATAAACTGCCCACCTAGACAAGATAAAACTGATTTAATTCACCTTGCTCTGAACCATCCTCCTTTGCTGCCTTCATCTTGAATCTCCCACTTTGTCCCCGGAACTCTCTACTGTGCAATCATGTATTGCCTTGACATCAACCTACAACTAATAAACAGTTGGTTCCTCTCTTCTCTTTGAGTTAACTCCATCCAGTTTTCATGGCATGGTCTAATTATTTAGAGTCCCAGCCTAGAGACAAGCCTGACCAACTTACAGTCTGCCATGGCAACACACAGTAATAACGTGTCACCTGTGTTTTTTCAACCCTGTTCAGCCAGGAGAAAGAGGAAAGTGAGACTCTGTAAAAATGCCTGTAGATGCTCTTGCAGGGTTAACTGTTTACCCCCAGGCGGTGACTCTTCTAGTTCCCCGCAGGGATGCCAAGAGCTGGCCTTTTTTAGAGCCAGCTCTTCTTAGGGTATGTAGAAGACTGCCCCAACCCCTACCCCATACCAGTGATCTGAACTACTGTCCCTGCCATAGTTAGACCCACTGGATTCACCATCAGAGAGCCAGCTCATGGGAGTTTCCTGTGTGTTGCATACTGCGTGTCTTTCAGCTGGTTGACATGGCTTTGGGGGGAGGTCCACGCTACAATCTCAGAAAGGCAAGGAGAAAGGAGCACCTCACCCAAGGTCAGAGATCTGTTTTGTGGCAGTGCCAGGGTGCTATTCTAAACTCCTCTGGTAGATAACAGCTGGGCCTGCACCTCCCTGGGAAAGGAAATGCTCTCAGTTTGGTTTGTCTGTAATGAGACCTCAGCTGCTAGAGGATCATGAAGGAGTGATGGCAAAAAACCTCGTGCTCTCACAGCGCACAGAGTCCCCGGCCATAGCTTCTTTCTCCGCTGCTAAAACGGTCCAATTTAAGACAGATTAGATTATATTAAAGGCAGATCTGTTGGGAAGTTGTAGTCGGGTGAGTTCACTGGCCCTAAGGACCAAGTCCAGGGAAGCCACCATGGGAAGGGGGTGGGATAGGGGAGGGAGAAAGAAAAGAGCAGAAGAAGAAAAGAGAGAGACCAAAAATGTCTGGATTATATATGGAAGAACCTCTGGGAGAAGGGTAGCCTGGCCCCTGGTTAGAAAGTTCAGGGTTGGGGGCAAGGGTATGACTGAGGGAGGTGCCAGGTCTGCTTTGGTAGGTAAAATGTGCACCACCTAGCTCTAATGCCCATCTACAAATGAGAGCTTTTACAGAATTACATATATATATATATATATATATATATATATATATATATATATATATAATATGTAAAGTGGGACAGTAAGATGCTTATGGGGGATGTTGTCAGGATCAAAGGAGAAATGGAGGAATGGAAGTGGTACTATCCTACTTTCCGTTAGTGATGCTAGTTGGTATTTATCACATAACATTATTTATAAATACCTTTTCATCTTCCAAAGGCAAGCCGCACAGAGTTTGCGTTCTGACCACATCTCATCTCCGTGATGTGATAAATGCCTGAGACCCAAGACTCCTGGGCTCCGACATCATTCCTAGATGTCCAGGACAAAGCAGCTGAGTTTTGTGCAGTCACAGCCTTAAAAAGATAGCTGAGACACATTCACGTCACCAGAGTAGGATGGTCAGGATGTCGGCTGCAGGAAGCAGCCTACCTCCCTCCGCCAGCGGGACTCTGGTAAGAGAAATGTATGTAGTGGGTCAGTGCAGAGCAGGGTGGCAGAGCTCTCTCTGACATAGTACTTCCTACTTCAGAATGGACTTGGCAGGAGCTCTGTCGAGCTCCCAAAAATGCCCAAGAATCCACCGAAGCCCTATTTATGCTAAAGGAAAACGAGGTGATCTAATCGCCTGTGGAGGTAAGACAAACAAAAGGACAGTGTTTCACAAAACTGAGTGTTAGCTCTTAGAAATGAGCTGTCTGTCATTATGGATGAATCTCAGAAACAGCGGGGGAGTGAACTACGGAGGGACGTCACACATGGAACCTTTCTCAACACGAAAAATGGTTCGTTATTCAAGACACACAGAGATCTGGGTAGCAGGCAGAAGAGCAAATGCAAGAATGCTATAAATAGCAAGATTGGTGACAGGGACAGACTTTGCGGCTGGGCAGGGACAGGCAGCCGCTTCTACAAGGATAAGTAGGACACAGGGCTTTGACTGCATGTGTGACTGTTTCCTTTTTTAGTATAGTCATCAAAAGTAGAGTGACTCCAGACTTGTCAGAGGTGGGCTGTGTGCTCCTAGGCACCATTTGTACTCTGCCTTTGTCTAGTTTGGGTTTCCTGATAAAAGAGGGCAAAGTCGCAATGCAAATAGAAGATTTAGGGTTTTCTTCTGTCTTTTGTTTTCCCATTCTTTCCTTAGCAAACTCAGGAAATAAAAGCCACTCTGAAATTACAATGGATTGCAACACTTGGTTCTGACTTTTTGCAAGTTCAATTGCATGTCTGGAGGGAAAGGGAAGCAATTCACAGTGTGAGTCTAGTTGGTTGTGCCCTGGGGAGGGTGCTCTGAGGGTATTACCCCAGAGAGCATGGCTTTGCTCTGGTTCAGCAGCTCCTGGTGCCCTAGCGCTGGGGCAGGCAGCTAAGGTGCGTTCGAGGTTAATATCTGCTCCCTAGATCATACCCTATCTCCCTAATACTGACTTTGCAACCCAACCCCGTGTGCAGACTCCATAATGCCCCTTCACCAGAGATGCCAGGGTGTGGGGACAGCTTCTGGAAGATGAGAACCCAGTATGAAATGCTTGCAACCTGGATAATGCCAAGGCTTTGGCAGGATGATCCTTCTGAAGACTAGGGGAGAATCTGTGGCCTTGGTTTTTCCAAAGCTGATGCTCACAGTCCTCAATTCAAAGCCTCGTCCCTCTCCAAAGCTAGGTATCTATCTGCTCAAGTCCTTGCGTGTCCTATTCCCCAATACCTTGTTCTTCTCACACAGCTGTCCATTCCTCCATCTCCCTGGCCCCTCTATAGTGTAAGAAACCTCGTGATAACATTGTTCCCATTTGGATCATCTAGGAGAATCTGTTTTTAAGGCTGATTAACAACCTTATCTTCAGATGCAAACTTAGTTTCCTCTGGTTTATGACTACAGGTTCCAAGGATTAGAGTGTGGCTTTCTAATCATATGGCCAGAAGGGCTGCCTATTATTCTGCCCACCGCTGAGGAAATGAAGACTTGGAGATCATTCTTGCTACCAGGAAAAAATAAGCTACCTTCCCCATAAGCACCACAAGATGTGTGATATACCTCCACCAACCCTTTTCAGTGCCCGGTCCACAGACCAGCACATAAATGGACAGATCTGTGAAACACTACAAACAGGGGCATGGCCCTATACAGAGACAAATACACAGGACACCAAGACACATAGGGTTGTTCACAGACACACAATAAAGACAAAATAATGAGATCCTCCTACTCCTTCATATTAAGTTCTGAAATTTTGACACAAGCTTCTTCACCATAGTGGCACATGTTCGTTGTCTGAGAATGATTAAATTTGGTTAATAGGGAGGTTAGTTGAGCTGGGTGTGCTGTTTCAGATTAAAAACTAAGACAAGACCTACACAAACCAAGCCATTCAACAGTCCAGCACAGAGCAGAGAGGGGCTCAGAAAACTCCCACCCCTAGCTGAGGAGCCATTAACAGTTGCTTCGAAGGCAGGAGGCCATTTTTACTTAAGAGTATGGCCCCTGGTAGGTTGACTACATGCTCTAGCGGTTGCCTACATCTACAATGTATGGGCAACACCAGCTGGACTCAATGATATTTTTAAGGACTTGAAGTTGGGAATGAGTGAAAAGTGGCTGCAGAGGAATGAGGGAAAAGTAGAGGGTTGCTTATGGTTACCTTTCTGTCAGCTGTTTTTGAAGTTAGCTGGCCATAAGCTCTACGAGTTCCATGAAAAACCAGAACTGACCTTGGCGGTGTGGAAGGGAGCCCTTGGCTACATAGCATCAGGTCACGCTGTGCTGAGAACTGAACCCAGAACCAAACTGTAAATGTAACAGACCTATCCATGAACGAATGACCCATGATGAATTTCCCTTCAAGAAGCCACTGGGTGTGGTGATGATGCCTTTAATCCCAACATTTGGGAGGCAGAGACAGGCAGATATCTGAGTTCAAGGCCAGCCTGGTCTACAGAGTGAGGCGCAGGATAGTCAGTTCTACATAGAGAAACCCTACCTTGAAAAAAAAAAAAAACCTAAAAAGGAAGAAAAAAAGCTTACACTTATTTGTCTGTCTGTCTGTGTGTCTACACGCCACAGTACGCTTATGGAACTCAAAAGAACAGCCTAAAGGAATCTGTTTTCTTCTTCCACCATATAGGTCCCAGGGATCAAATCCAGGTGGTCATCCTTGGCAGCAAGCTCCCTCACCTACCAAGTGCATCTCACCAGCCCCTTGATAATTTTTTTTTACACTAAATTCAGGACCTTAAAATAAAAGAACACTTTAGAATAAAAGACCCTAACACCTGAAATTGAGAGGGAGCGTTTGGGTAAATGCAAATCATGAGCCCCCAGAATCTGTCAGATGTTGTGGACAAGCAACTTTTCGTCCCTTCTTAGAGGAGATCAATTCCCTCGCACAGGGAAGCAGGGTGGTATTCAGCCTCAGGACCACCTCCGCCACACTCACTTCCAGACAGACATGCAAGGTTATGTCAGCACAGACCAGGGAATACCTACTCACTTGTTGGAGGAAGCACAGACCCTGGATGACAGGTATCTGCAGGATCCAAGAGAAGACATGTGGGAAAGGTTGCATCTTATCAGTGTTGAGCTACAGACTTGGAAAAGTGGAGTGAGAGCTCACCCTTGACTGGGGCATTGGCACCATCTGGGATGCATGCTGCTCCACTGCCCATGTAGCTCCCCTGAGCCTGCAGAAGATGCTGGCCTAAGTGATGCTGCTGAGAAAGGGCCAGGGATGGTTGGCACAAGATAGGAAGATCATCATCTGGCTGCTCCTTTGAGACCCAGAGGCGTTACCCCAGGTGAGAGGAGCACTCTGGTAAGGGACACCAGCATCTCGGAGAAACTTGGCACTGGCCACTCTGCAGCAAGGACTGACCATGGAAAAGGTGTTGCTGGCATTAATAGTGATTCTGTAAGTGTAGGATTGGGGAGGTAAAGACATGAGGGGCATCGTTATAGTGTGGGTGCCCTCATCAGTGTCTGGGTGGATGTCAGCTTGCAGACCCAGAACGCAGTGATGGAAGGGCACTGGGGACTCTGCTGAGGCTTTTCTACATCCCCAGAGCACCCTACAGTAGGGAAATGGATGTCTGAGCTCTCCTGAGGACAGTTGAATCTCATCCCTCCATGTCCCCAATATAAAGGGTGCGAGATAACAGTAAGACCAGGGAACCCGTGCTGGCTAGGTTTCTGTCAACTTGATCTAGCTAGGAAGAAGGAATCTCAATTAGGAAAATACCTGCACTAGATTGGCTTTGTGGCCAAGTCTGTGGTGCATTTTCTTGATCAGTGATTAAAGTGGGAGGGCCCAGCCCATTGTGGGTGGGGCCATCCCTGTGAAGGTGGTCTTGGGTGCTATAAGAAAGCAGAGCAAGCCATTAAGAGCAAACCAGTAAGCAACACTCCTCCATGGCTCCATGGCTCCATCAGCCACTGCCTCCAGGTTCCTACCCTGTCTTCCCTCTGTAATGAGCAGCACTTAGGGAATTATATGCTAAAATGAACCTTTTCCTCCTCAAGTCGCTTTTGGTCATAGTGTTTCATCATATTTCAGTGATAGAAACTTAACCAAGATAAAGCCCAAGAGCTGTCAGTCTGGGGACTGGGACAGTGTCAGAAAGATGGATGATGTCTGGCCCCAGTCTGCCCCACAGTGGCCCAAGTGGTGAGTTACAGTCATATCCTTCTTGTTGGTGCTAGCCAACCTGGAAAGTGTGCACTTGGGATGAAGATGCTTGGGGACTGCAGAGTCCTCACGTTTGTTCTTGACGTTCAGTGGCTTTTGATGGGAAAAGCTGGGTAGATTCATTTAAAGCTGTTTGCACCCCAGCAAGAAATCAGAAATGATACTTCATCTTCTGCACAACTGTGTAGTAAGAATCCAGAGGATGCAGGTGGTAGTGGTCCCCACCAGACCATTGTTGGGCTCACTGATCCCTGAGAAGGGTGCATTGCAGAGGGTGATGGTTGACTATGGTTATCCTAGACTATTGTTGCCAGTGTGCTGGGACAGATAATGCCACGTGGTCACTCAGGAAGTTCCTTCTTACTCTCCATCAACAGGTAGGATAAAGAATATAGTAGCTCACTTTAGCTGGTACCATCGCTTAGATGTTGAACGCCCCCTCCCCCAAAGGCCCATGCCTTAGTGACTTGATCCTCAGCCTGTAGCACTGTTAGGAAGTGGTTGAACTTTTAAGAAGAGAAGTTATGTAGGAGGAAGTTAGGTCACTAGTGGTGTGTCCTCAAAGAGGATATTGGGACCCCAACTCCTTCCTCTCTTTTTGGGTTTTCTGGTTGCTAGGAGGTGAGTGGCTTCCTCTATTATGTACTTGGTGCCATGGTCTCTGTCTCATCACTTGGAACCAAAGCCTCAGAAATCCTTAAGAAAGACTAATCCCAGCCGCATGGTTATCTTGGGTATTCTGTCGGAGGGATAGAAAGCTGACTAATACAGATGGCAGTTCTAAGTGGTGAATATATTCTTCTTACGGTTCACCAGTGGGGGGAAGGGATCTAAACCAGCTTCTGCTCACATGGGAAAGACAGAGGTGTCCATTCAGTAACTAGCTTGGGGATTCCTTTGACTCTCTTGCTCTCCATCCTAGTGTGACTCATGGGAAGTTTGGGCCTCTTGACATCCCATAGTCTCCCAAAGCTCCCGCTGGATGGAGGCCATTATGCTCACGAGACCCACAGAGCAAGAAGTGGCAATCGCTAGACATTTAGTAAGCCACAGAGGTGATAGAGACAACGGGAAAGAAAGCCTCGGTGGATCTGTAGACCTGCCACATCGATGGCATTCTCACTTCTCCACTGGTCTGAAATGTCCCAAAACATCCCCTTCGAAGTGAGGCTCAAGCTACTCCTTGTTATACCAGCCACAGAGAAAGAGCCATGGCCTTAGCAGACCTCTGAGATTTGGAGACTACGTACATAAGCATTAGGGATAGCGCTCCTGCCCACACCAGTGACTGGGAAATCTGCTGGTGTTGAGACTCTGCAGCTTGTCTATTCTGCAGCTGTAGCTCACCCACCATTTATATCATATAACTAACATACATCAGAGCCAGAAAAGGCCATGGCACATCTGGCCTCCTCTAGATGGTTCCACTAGACAGAGCCCTGGGTAGTCCACACTAACCTATACCTGGTGTTGGGAAGTCCTTTGCCATCCCTTGCCCAGAGACACTCAGGATATAAAAGGAGTCTACTCAACCCAACAGTTTTTGGAAATGGCCTCTTCTTCCTCCTCTTCCTCCTCTTCCTCTTCTTCCCCCTTCAGCTTGGGCAGAGGAGGAAGTTGTGCAGAAAGCAGCAGTCCTTCCCTCGTGCTGGGCTATGAGAGGAGAGGATGGGTCCCAGAGGATGCTGTTTTGCTTTGCAAAGCTGTGTCCACTCTTCCATGCTCAGATTCCCAAACCAGGCAAGACTACAATTATCCTAAAAACAGTTCTTTCTGCACATGGTGACCTGCTGTGCCTTGCTGTCTCTGCTCATGCCTCAATTAAAAAAAAACTCTTTTATTCTATTTTATATTGTTTTATATGTGGATATTTGTGTAGTGCCTACAAAGGCCTCTTAAGGGTCTGATATGCCCCTGGGATGTGAGCAACTCTGCAGGAGCTGAGAATCACACCAAGTCCTTCCAGTGCTGCTAACTGCTGATCCTGCCCTCAACCCCATGGCTTTAATTTTAACATCTGGATTAACCGTTTTCTGAGTGAAAGTCCAGATGTTCCTTAAGCCTCTTATTACCTAGCTTTACAAAATCAAACTGTAAGTTCTGCCACTCTTACCTGGCACAGATAAGCCCTGGCCTTGATCCCTAGCATTACACGCACACACAGGGATATACACACACACCAACTTGTGTGCAATTACAGCAGGCCACATGACTTCCCAATGCCCTAAGATGAACAAAAAATGGAAACCTTTAGTGAGCACTTGAGACACCTGCTGGGTTCCTGTGAGATTGCGTGTGGTGAGTTAAATAGGAATGACCCTTATAGACCATTATTAAATACTTGGTCCATAGGGAGTGGCACTATTAGGAGGTGTTGCCTTGCTGGAGTGGGTGTGGCCTTGTTAGAGGAAGTGTATAAAGGTGGGTTTTATGGTCTCAGAAGCTCAAGCTAGTTCACTTCCTGCTGCCTTCCTATCTGGATGTAGAGTTAACTCTCAGTTATCTCTCCATCCCCATGTCTGCCTAGACGCCGCCATGCTTCCAGAGATGATGATACTGGGCTAAATCTCTGAACTGTAAGCCAGCCCCAATCAAATGCTTTCCTTATTAAGACAGTTGGTATTACTGAGACTCATTCTATGGATGAAGAAACAGGCTTGGCTGAGGATAGTTCAGTATCCCATATCTAATGCTGCTAGATTCAATTTAGCCAGCATTAGCTGAGCTCTGTTATGTTTTTGGAATGAAGTTAAAAAAAAAAAAAAAAGACCTGGTTCCCAAAGAAGTAGTGCTTGAGGTGGGGCGTCATGAAGTGATTGGCTCCCGAGGGTGACAGCTGCATCAATGAAGGAATCTTTGGTAGATTCCCATAGAGCTAGAGAGGTGGGGCTTTGTTGGAAGAAGTAGGTCAGTGGGACATGCCCTGGAAAGATACTTTGTTCCTGTGTCCTTTTTGTCTCTTCTGCTTCCGGGACAGCCTGAGATGCACACCTCTGGCTACCATGTTGCTCTCTTACAACAGCATAGAGATGTTAGAGACAGGGGCCGTGGACTTAAGACCTCTGACACCAAGCTCCAAAACAGGACGTTCCTCCTAAGCTGATTCTCTCGGCTGTGAAAAGCTAGCACAGGTGTCTTCCAGGCTGGAGAGCAAGTATGGCTGGACCCACAGTTTCTTGGGCAGTGGGCAGGCCTGTGTAGTGAGGGCTAGGCTGAGGTAATCGTGAGGTAACAACAAGCTGCCTTTTTTTCCAGTAGAAAACAAAAGCCTTCTTACAGCAAGCATGTGCTGTAGCTTAGGCAATCTTGCCCGGTTTTGTTTGTTTTGGTATGCCAACATTTCAATATTTTTACAATAACCCCGGTCCCTGCTCCCCATCTTTACAGTACAGGTGCTGTCCCTCAGGTCTCCTGGAACTGCTTCATCTAGGAACCAAAAGCTGTTCTGTAACTTTATTATTTTTTTTTCAAATCTTATTTTTAATGATGTTTTTTAAATGCTTCAACCTTTCCTTGTAACCCACTACCCACCATAGGTAGTGGAAAAGAAAGGATACAGGGGAAGTGGACCTGTTTAGAAAGGTCCACTTTGGAGCAACTCCCGTCTGTGTTGTCTGGAAGTCAGCAGTTCAGTTCACAGGTCAGCAGGCAGCTGCAGCTTGGTCCCCTCGCAAACACCTCACGGAAACACCAACAGCCCAGTTCGGTAGAGTTGGGTTAGCAACAGTGGTGACATGACCTAGCAGGAACACAGGAAAAGTTGTAAGCTGTGCCTCTCTTAGGGAAGCAAAGATCAGCAAAGACTTGAGACCCACAAGCACTGCACAGCTAGCTGTACCAGCAAGCCAAGCTCTGTTTCAGTCACCCTGTGGAGTTCTATTTATACCCTTCAAGCATCCTGTGTCTTCCACGTGCCTCAGCATGGCTCTTGCCTCAGCATGTGCATCCAATCAGCCTGAGTCTGCGGAAGCGGCAAGAAACTGCAGCACACCACCAGAAGCTTTGTGGCTCATTTCTTTTAATGGCATCCCAACAAATGCAGCTCAACTGTGCAATGCAAGGCAGACTGGCACATGCATGCTGTTAGCGAAGAATCCTTTATCACATGTCCTTTCACATGCTTGCTTTAGTAGAACATGCTTTCTCCTGTGTCTGCTTCAGCTAAATACTCCTTCATGAATCTGCCTTGGCCTTTTACAACCTGTGTCCACTTTAAAGAAATGCTCCTTCACGTATTTGCCCCAGCAAAATGCCATCCAACTGTCTTTCCAAAGAACCCTCAAGTTTCCACTTCACTGCCCTGTCTAGAATCCATGTCTTTGGTGCCACAAGAGTCTCAGTAGCTCAGCAGTCCTCCAGAAAAAAGAAGTCTCAACAGCCCACCACAGGCCTCAGCAGATTCACCCTCTCTGAGCCCCAAGTCTTTCTAGCCCTGCTTTCTGCAATATTTATAGCCCAAGTGGGAAAGGTAGGAGTGTTCTCATTCCCTGTTGTTTTGTTGGGTTTCCTCCCTTCATGAAATAAAGGTTCAGGCCACCCTTCCAGAGACTCAGCATTGTACAATGCTGTTTGCAAGACAACTTCACCAGGTCTGGGGACTTGAGTGGCCGAATTCTCCATGTTATTCAGAGTTGTGGAAAAGTGCTTCTTGTGTGTGTGTGTGTGTGTGTGTGTGTGTGTGTGTGTGTGTGTATTGGTGGGGACAGGGTCTCTCATATTCCAGGTTGGCCTCTGGAATGCTATGATGACTGCATGGTGTTGAGGATTGAACCCAGGTCTTATTACATGCTAGGCAAGCACTTTACAACGGAGCCACATTGGGCATAGGGCAAAGCCACAGAGTCGTCTCTTCAGTGCAGTCAGGTCCATGAGCAGAGACTTTTTCATTCCTTTCAAAGCCTCCTACAGGGCTTTAGAGCAGTGGTTCTCAACCCGTGGGCCACGACCCCCTTGGGGTTTCATATCAGATATCCTGTATACCAGATACTTACATTAGGATTTGTAACCGTAGCAAAATTACATTTATAAAATAACAACAGAAATCATTTTTGGTTGTGGGGGGGGGCGTTAAGGAGGGAGGGTTACCATGACATGAGAGACTAATATTAAGGGTCACAGCATTAGGAAGGTTGAGAACCATTGCCCTAGAGACAGCCTTGCTCTGTTAGGAGAGGGAGGGAAGTCCAGGGCATTTGCTGGGGTCTATGGAATAAGCACAGTACACACTACGGAAGGTTCAGCTTCCTTGGGAAGGGCCAGTAGGTCATGGTCTGCTTAGGGTGAGGCAGTTGGAAGGCAGGTAGCCATTACTGCTGAGTCCACCTGCATCTGGACTCCTCCACCAATAAGCAGGTGACCCACATGGACTCTCTGTTCCCATCCCTTTGATGCTCAGGAAGTTGGGACTTGGAAAATGGGATTGGCTTTCGTCATAGATTGATATATTCAACAGTGGCTGGGACAATGAAAACGTTATGAGTATAAATTCCTTGGGCATGGATTGCATTTCCAGCCGGTTTCTCCTCTCTGGAACAGCCGTGTTAGTGCTGTAGCTAGGCAGAGGCAGCTAAGCAAAGCCACACTGCTCCTGCTCAGCTTTGCCTTGTTTTAAAACGCTTTCTTGGGGAAAGTGTGGAAGTGTTCCAAATGCCATAGTTCAGAGAGTGGTAAGAAGAACCACAGGCTACAAGAAATATCTGCAGAAACATTGTGATAAAAGACTCATCTCCAAAATATGTAAAGAACAGCTCAAAGTCAATAAGAAGACAGCGGGTACTGGACATGGTTGCACACTCCTTTAATCCTAGCGCTCCGAAAGCGAAGGCAGGTGGATTTCTGTGAGTTCTTGGCCTACCCAACAAGTTCTGGTCTACACAACAAGCTCTAGGACAACCGGGGCCACACAGAGAGATCTGGTCTCAGAAAAGCAAAAACGAGGAGGCGGGAGAAGCAGCAGCAGAGGCGAACCCTTGCATGTTAGGGCAAAATGTTTCCGAGGCGCTTCACCAAAAAAAATACACAAATGATGAGCACGTTTGTCAGAAAAGGGTTATAAATTGTACGGACTTGCTGCTACAGCCCCGCCACAGGTACCACTCAGTTCTGGGGAAGCTGAGGAGGAACGGGGATGCTCACTCATTGCTGGTGGGAATGCAAAACCACACGGTGCTTGAGAATCGAAAGCCACATCGATGCTGACCGTATACTGCTGGAGCCGTGCTTCCTTACAACTTGACCGAATAAGCTAAACTATGTCTAAGCAAAGGTTCACAGAAGTCTGCTCAGAAGTGCTCCTGATGAGGCTGGGTGAGGGCTCCGTGGGTGAGGTGCTCACGTGCAGACCTACGTTTGAATCCCCCGCACCCATGTAAAAAGCGGTGCCTGTAAACTCAGAGTTTGGGGGCAGAGGCAGGTGGATTCTGGGAACTCACTGGCTGGTCAGCCTTGCCAAGATGGCAAATTTCTAGTTCAATGAGAGGTCCTTTCTTAAAGGGATAAGGTAGAGAACAAAAGATACCAGATGCCCTTCTCTGGCCTCTGAATACACACACTTGGGCACTCATCATGCACACACACACACACACACACACACACACACTCACTTATAGACACACATGGTGGGAGGCAGCATACACCTTTTATCCCAGCACTTGGGAAGCAGAGGCAGCTGAATGTCTGTGAGTTTGAGGCCAACCTGATCTACAGAGCAAGTTTCAGGACAGCCAGTGTTAGATAGAGAAACCCTGTTCCAATTTTTTTTTTTTTTTTTAAAGATTCTAAATAGGCAGCAACCGCAATGTATTCTTCAGTGAGTGCGCAAGCAAGCTGGAACGTTCTGCAGTGGAGCTGTATTTAGGTCTGAAGAGTCCAGGGCTGTCAAGATGGCTCGGGGGCTAAAAAACACTTGCTATGAAAGTCCAAGTTTGATCACTGGAGAAATGAGGCCACAAAGTTGTCCCTTGACCTCCACACATATGCCAAGGTATGTTCCTGTCCCATACTATACACATACACACAATAATAAATAGATAAAGATAATAATGTCCCCAGAACTGGAGGACCAGGGTATAGCCTGGTGGTAGTACATTTGCCTAACATGTGAGGGCTGCTGGGTTCAAACCTCACCGCTATGATAAAGAAAATGAAAGGAAGGAAGGAGAGGAAAGGAAGGGAAAGGAAGGGAAGAAAAAGCTATCAACCCACGAAGATCTATGGAGGATGCCTAGGTGTATATTGTTCCAGTCTGGGAAGGATACACACTGAGTGTACTGGATAATCTAATGTCAACTTGACATAAGCTAGAGTCATCACCAAAGAGAAAGCCTCAGTTGATAAGATGTCTCCATTTTATTCAGACATAGGCAAGCCTGTAGGGCATTTTCTTAATTAGTGATCAATGGGGGAGGGCATAGCCCATTGTGGGTGGTGCCATCCCTGGGCTGGTAGACATGGGTTCTATTAAAAAAAAAAGCAGGCTGAGCAAGATATTTTGTTACAACAATGGGAAAAAAGCTAAGACACCTGAGTTGTATGTATGTGTATAAACATATGTATGTTTGTATGCATAATCTGCATGCATGCATATACCTTCATATCATGAAAGTCAGATCATGCCAGAATCATGGTTTCAGACATTCTCAGTCCACGGCTATTAATGTTTCACTGCCGAGGGTCTGACAGTCATGCCAGTGACTTCGAATGCTGACCCTCCTGTCTCAGTCAAGTCTTACCTCATAGCTCTGACTGAAACATTTACTACAACTTTCTGAAGATCCCTGAGCCAGAGTCATCCAGGGGAGCCACCCCTGAATTCCTGGCTCTCAGCACCCCCAGGAGAGTGCCAGTTCTTGTTTTAAACTGATGAATCTGGGGGTATTTTGTTCCCAGGCAATAGATGACTAATACATATTTGCACCTGCATTTCACTGACTACAATTCAGATACCTGGTCACACCTAACCTCAACAGGGAGAGAATTGCAGCCCAGTCGTATGGCCAGGAAAAGGGAACTGGATTGGCTGAGCAGCTGACTATTATCTATGTGGAGGTTCTGTGATTCCTTTCTCAGTCGACAGATGCTGTGGTCAAACTCATCAGCTCATGACACGTGAAGTGCGAGAGGTCTCACTTCTGCCCTCTTGCCTGTGATGTGCACCACGGTAGCCGCGGATAGCCACAAGGAAGTAAGAAATACTGAGTCCAGATTTTAATTTTATTTTATATATCTAGAAAATTCTAATTGTAATTGTTCCTTTAAGCTTTTGCCTTTTTATTTGTGTTTTGTGATTTCGTTCTGGTGTGTGCGGTGTGGGCCTGTGTATCACAGTGCACTTGTAGAGGTCAGAGGACAACCTCTGGCAGTAGATTCTATCCTTCTACTATGTGGATTCTGGGGATTGAACTCTGGTCCTCAGTCCTGGTGACACGTGCCTTTACATGATAAACTGTCTTGCAGGCCCCAGATTTTACGTAACAGTTTATAAAAAGCTGTACTGTGTGATCAAACAATCTCAGGAGCAAATACATTTTCATGTGCAATGAAAAAAAGACCTAGAAAAGAATATAGTAGAAAAGCAAAAATATTCTTCATGGTAAGGATTTTGGATGGCTTTCTCTTGTTCATTTTATGTATATTTGGGTTTATTTTAATGTTTCCTTCTTTTTGTAGAAAGAACAGTTTTTTGAGCACATTACGTGGGCACTGCCTGAAGCACAGATTGCTTTTAAGATTTGTTAAAAACCGCTTGTCTATTTTATTTGGCTTCAGTTTTAGGTGGTGCCAGGGATGAAACCCAGGGTCTTATGCATGTGAGCCAAGTACTCTGCCAGTGAGCTGCATCCCAGCCCTGCAGGTTTTCATAAGATAAGGAAGTTGGATGGTGGTGGTAATGGTGGCAGAGGCGGAGACAGTGGCAGCTTAAGCCTTTAACCCCAGTGCTCAGGAGACAGAGGCAGGCAGATCTCTGTGAATTGGAGGCCAGCCTGGTCTACAGAGAGAGTTCCAGGATAGCCAGTCTCTGTCAAGACAAAAAAATCCTGTCTTGAAAAAAATTTTTTAAATAAAAGTATATGCATTGTTTTTATTAGAAAAGACATAGTTTTAAAAACAGGGTCTCACTATGTAGTCTTAGCTAGTCTGGACCTCTCTGACTTTGAATTTCCTGCCTCAGTCTCCCAAGGGCTGATATTAAAATCATAGAAGACAGTCTTTGTTCAAATCAAATGGAAATATACAATGCCAAGTCCTCTACACAAGAGACACAGCGAAGGGAGCAGGCAGGGGAGGGGCAGGTTGGGAAGCTGTGCTCTGTTCAGGCTGAGACTGCGCTATCTGGGAGCTCTTGGGGCCTTTGGGAGCTGCCTGTTAATGGAGCACAGAGCGGCTTCTCGGATGATTGGTTGGCACACCGTGCTCAGCGTATTCTCATGCCTGAGCTTTTCCCATCAGACGTGCCGCAGGCCTCCTTGACGTTGCAGCCTGCCTAAGGACAGATCTTATTTCTATTTCTTACAGTGGCTGAGAAGTGGCATCCTCTGAATGATCCCCGCACCCATCCCCCCCCCCACTTCCTGTTTCTTTCTCTCTCTGGCCTACAGGCTCTGAGCTAAGCCTCACGGTAACAGACCATGGTAGACTAGAGATTCCAGGTTATTGATTCTGAGCTCCTAAGCTTCCTGTTTTGCGATTTGGAGCTAGTCACTGGGCCATTTGACTTTAGTTTGTTGACCTGTAAAATGGGTCTGAAATAATCTGTGATGGATGCCACACATCGAAATGTGGCACACAATAAGACAGCCACCGATGTGGGGACGGAAAATAGACAAACTCCTTGCCCTCATGGAACACAAGCTTAGGGTGTTAAATAGAGTATTACAGATTGAACAACTGAGAAACAGGGGCGGGGGGTTGGGGGAGAGTGGAACCGGCTGGTCTGAGAGGATTTTCAAGTCGTCAGATGAACTAATGTCTTGATAGCATCCTTCAGGTCTTTCTCTTAGCTGGTGTGGAGCCAGATTCATCTGATTACCTCCTACCCGCCCTGTCCCCAGATCTTCATTAAGCCGTAGACACTTTGCCCAAAGGCCCTTCCTGCCTAAAAAAAAAAAAAAAAAAAAAAAAAAAAAAAAAAAAAAAAAAAAAGGTATGGGTTTTATGTAGTTTTTCTCCTTCGTTTAAAAGAAATGATGGGCCAGGGAGATAGTTCAATGGGCAAAGTGCTTGCTGTGGAGGCATGAGGACCCCAAATTCAGAGCCCCAACTCTACAGAAAGCCGAATGTGTCTCTAATCCTTGCATTCCAACAAGGAAATGGAAAGTGGAGACTAGATTCTCTGGAAGCTGGAGGGGTGGCTGGCCTGGCTTACATAGCAGTAGACAGATTCTACCTCAGATAAGGTGGAAGGTGAGAAGGTAAGAACAGACATCAGAGGGTGTCCTTTGGCTTCCGCATGCATGCCTATCCCCAGATCTCCCCGATGGAGAGCATGCATACACACATACACACACATACACACACACACACACACACACACACACAGAGAGAGAGAGAGAGAGAGAGAGAGAGAGAGAGAGAGAGAGAGAAATTGAAACATTTCCATGTGCCCCTAAAAGTATCAAAGGTCGCATGTACTTCTATAGGACCTAAAGCAGAGGCCCCCAACCTTTCTCAAGCCTTTTGTACCGATCGATCGATCCTCGTATTGTGGTGACCCCCCAACCATAAAATTACTTCTGCTGCTACTTCATACCTGTAATTTTGCTACTGTGATGAATCGTAACATAGATCTCTGTTTCCTGATAGGCTTAGGTAATCCCCGTGAAAGGGTGGTTTCATCCCCACAAGGGGTTGAGAACCAATGGCCTAATAGCTAAGTCACTGTGGCATGTCAGAGGAAAGTGAGCACAGAACAGGATATTCAGCCCTCCCAGGAGATTTTAGGCCAGTAGTAGAGGCGGGGGGGGGGGAACCCTATTTTAGTTACGAAGAGTCCCACTAGGATGCACTTAGCTCTTGCACCTCTTGGCTTCCTTCAGTCACCAAGGGAGTTCATAGATAATTGTTTATAATTGTTTATACTTATCTTGGTTTTTTGAACATGGTCTAAGTTGCACTACAGCCTGGCCTGGCCTCACCCTTACAGAGATCCCCCTGCCTCAGCCTTCTGACTGCTGAGATTATAGGTATATAGCATCTTGCCCAACCTGATGATATATTAAACTGAGCAAGCAATGAAACAAAGGCTGAGAGAGTTCACCTCACTGGCCCGAGGTGCTGAGCCTGTCAGGGGGAGAGTAGAATTTCAATCAAGGTCTATGTGCCCCACAGGCTGGGGTCCTCAAATTCTGTCCCATTGCCTGGCTGCTTGAGAAGGTTGAATGAAGTCAGGTTGTGGGGGAAGTGTGGCTGCTTACTACAGTTCTAACACTTTGGGCTCCTGCCTGTTGCCAGCCAAGCAGGGGAGCCTGCCTTTGAAGATCACTCCTTTGCCACTACCCAGGAGCCCTCACCTGCTCTAAAGGCCTCTTTCCTTCTTCCTCGTCTCCCCCACCTGCACCCATAACCCTAACTTAGCTAGGTTGCAGGTTGTGGATTGCCATCTCTTTATGGTTTCGAGCCACCTAAGAAGGTAGAGATGACAAGCCATGTGTGGGCATAGCTAGGGTGGAGAGGTGGCCTGGGAAGCTTGCCCAGTTGCCATGGAGACGATAGGCACCCCAAAGAGAAGACAGTGACAGGTGTGTCTAGCTTACAAAGCACTTCCTTTGATGTTCTTTGTCCCTTAACTCTTCATTCAGGGCAAGACTGCTGGTATCATTATATTATGGACTGGGGCAACAGTTCACTTGGTAGAGGGTAGCATGCATGAAGCCCTGGGTTCGGTCACCAGCATTGTGTAAACTGGACATGGTGGTGCACGCCTGAGTTTCTAGCACTTTGTAAAGCATGGTTTTAATAAACATGTTTCTTAGCCCTGCTCACTGAAGGAATTTAGGGATATCCTCGGCTACATTGTGAGTTCCAGGACAGCTTGGGTTCCATGGGACCATGTGTCAAAAAAAAAAAAAAAAAAAAAAAAGTCAAAACAATATATTATGTGTCATGGTAGCTCCTGGTGGTCTTCCCAGCTGTGGCCCTAAAGAGCATTTTTCTTATTTTCCTTGGCTCCTTTCCTCCTGCTCCGACTAAACTGCATAGTTGGTATTTCCTAATTAACTTCCCTGTATCTGTACTTGGATCCCTTTAGACCAGTTCATGTTGTTGTCGGGTCACCAGAGGAAACTGCTCCAACACGGGTTAAACCAACAGAAAGTCCTTATTAGCCAGCCGGTGACTCCACTGTGTGTTCGGGATCTCAGGGTAGCCCTGAGCCTTTCTTGAGATGAGCTTTTAAAGCACAAAACCCATGTTTGGGGTTGACATACTTCAGTTAACAAGAGCAGTTAGCCGGAAGTGGAACCACAGAAACTAAAAAGTAAGGCTAGTACATTCCGAGACTTCCCCAGAACTGTGGACTTTGATGGATTAGGCCTTTGTTTTAGCTTTGGCAGGTGACGGTGTGTTCGTGATGAGTTTTACAGCCTGAGTGGCACTTCCATCATGGAGTAGTCTTGCTAAGGTCTCAAGCCCCACTAAGCCTGGTACCCTGTTACCAGAGAACAGGAAGTCAGGATGTAAGGGACTGAAGTCCAGAACAAGACAGGCCCACCTCCTGAAACACATGACAATAAATTCCGTTGGGGCAGTGGCACCCCCACCATTGTGTGAATAAGGCAGTGTGGTTCCTGAATGCAGGTGGTGGGGGCCTCTTCACCTGGTGCACACTAGCTTGTCATTTAAGGTTCTCTTCAGGCGTGGCTGCACTTTCAGTGGGTTTTTGGCTTGAAGTTCACCCAATAGCTAGCCACTGACTGGGGAACTTAGGCTTAGCTTAGGGGGTACAAAGAAGTGGTTTGGAGAGCAAAAGCCCCAGTTTGCCTCTCCTTGATGGCCCAAGTGAAAGATGCTTCTGTTTGAAGTGTAGGATGTATCGGCAGGGGACCAGGAAGTGGTAACTCCTTAAACCTTGCTGCCTGTTCACACCTTCAGTGACTTATTTTGATGAAGCTCAACTGAACTCCAAACACCTGCACACAGTGGAGTATTTTCAGACAGAAAGCTCCACAACTCCCTTCTGCACAGACCCCAAGAGACTGAGACCCAGCAGAAGGACCAACCTGCTTCTTCTTGCCCACCCCTCTTTCCCGAACTCCTGGATACAGTGGGCACTGGCCTTGAGAGGCCCAAGGTGAGCGAGTAAAACACACAGGGTGACTATTTTACACACACACACACACACACAAACAAACATATACATATGTAGGGATGCATGGGGTGTGTCTTTATAAGCAGATCACTAATTTGCATATTATGATGTCGGTGTTGGCAAATAAAAATCCATATGATGTGTATATCTAAATCCAAGTATCTCTAGGTGGTAGAATTTTAATAGTTCAATCGTACTTTCTTTAATCAGATCAGTAACTTGATTCTTTCTTTTCTTTCTTTCTCTTTCTTCCTTCCTCCTTCCCTCCCTCCTGTTTTCAGATCGCACCTTGTTCTGTAGTCTAACTCACTTCCAGTTCTCCTGTGCTGGGGCTATGGGTGTGCGCTCTTCACCTGCTTTGATTCACTTATGTCTTCATGAAACTTTCTATAACAGCCGGGCATCTGTTACATGACCCTAAAAACCAGCATAGAGCCAGATCATCTAAATCCTTGGTCTTGAGGATGTTCCTTGAGCCAGCCGGGATACCCGCTAAGGATTCCCTTCTGAGCTGGGCAAAGCCTGCCTCCTCTAACTAATCTCTTTGCTGCCCTCCTGTGGTTATTTGGGGCCTCAGCATGCCTACTCTCCCAAACTGGCTATTTTATTTCTAGTTTGTTTCCCAGGAACCCGGTTTCTTAGAACTGGTTTGATATTCCGAGGTTGAGAGCCATTTATATTTAGTGAGGTGCTCTGGTGTGATCTTTTCAGGATCCAGTGGAAGTGAAGATCTTGTTAACCTCCAAAAGACCCCAGCTCATTTCAGACCCAGAAGGGCCTGGGTAGCGGCGCAGGGATGGCCACGGTTCTCACGTTCTCACTGCAGAGGAACTGCATTTGGTTTTGTTCAGGGTTCCTACTGGCGAGTCCACCAGCACACCTATCAAGGCGGCGTTTCTCCTGAAGTAGGAGGAGGTTTCTGCTCTGGGCTCCCACAGCCGGTTCCGGGCCCCAACTCCCAGATGCCTCCATCTCTCTCTGTCCTTCATCTGCATGGTGGGTGGGGGGCGTTGTCTTCGTGCCAGCTGGATTTAACACGCCTCTCCCCACAGGGCCTGAGGTCAAGTTGCTTTTTTCTTATGGCAGACTTCTAACATTTGTGTACCCATCTCTCCCGGGACACCAGGCTCCTGGACACGGGCTGTGAGTCCAAGCTGACTTCTCAACCTATAAGGTTCCTGCTACAAGCATGGCTCTGGCAACTGCGACATGGATAATGGTGGGCAAGCTGATGGGGGTGGGGGTGGAGGAAGGGGTTGATAGTGGTCTCCTAGGCTCGCCCGCCCCCGCCGCAGTGAGTTTCAGAATCGTGGGACGGCCACTCTAGGAACAGGGCTGGAAAGCCCTTGAGATTGATGTGGGACTGCTGCTCATTAAGAGTGGAACTGAGACTCTGTGTGTGGTCACAGGTCGTCAGTGCCCCCACACCTGGCCCCCCATGAGGGCCTCACGTCGTTGAATTACCTCCAGTAAGTTCTGAGCCTTGCCCACCAGTGCCTAGGCTTGAACTCTGGGAACAGATCACCATCAAGATGCTAAAACAACTGACTGTATTTATTTGTTTAGAGTTTGTGTTTTGTTCAAGTCTCAACATCTTTTATCTTTGCAATAGCTTACATAGGAACTGTGGTAAGAGGGAAAAAAAAAAACTTAAGCAGAAACCCCAGGGAAGTCATATGGTGTCGCTGACACTCCAATGGGCTCTGGGAATAACAAAAATAACAGGGTTTATTTTGACACAAGTCTTTACTGGGGACAGTTTTTAGTGTTTCTGAAACATTCTGTTGGTACTCTCTCTGCCGTTTTCACCTGTGAGTCTATCCTTTGCTGAGATTAGCGAGGTTGGGACAGAGACTAGCTTACAGAGTCTCCCTCGGGGGTTCTGAGGACCCCTCAGGCTGCTCCACCTCACCCTTTCCCTGGCTACAAACCCTTCACAGCCTGATCTGAATACAAGGCGGTAACAAAATGGCCGTCCTTTTCTCTTGCCAGGCCTGGCCTCACCCTCCTGGCTAGTGACCTTGGAAAAGCAACTTCGGGAGTCTGAGCCCCCATTGTCTCCAGGAGGAGATGGGATCCTCGAATCTGGATACACTGGGGGGATGGGTCCATATGTGAGCGCTACAAAGGCTGTGGCTTCATTTGCCTGCTTGGGAGCACAGGGTGGGGAGAGAGGCTTACTTAGCTCCTGCAGTGCCCCTGTAGAGAGTAAGCCTTATGAAAGGTAAAGTGGGGGCTGGAGAGATGGCTCAGTGGTTAAGAGCACTGACTGCTCTTCCAGAGGTCAAGAGTTCAAAAATCTCAGCAACCACATGGTGGCTCACACCCATCTGTAATGAGATCTGATGCCCTCTTCTGGTGTGTCTGATAGCTACAGTGTACTTATATATAATAAATAAATAAATATTTTTTTTTTTTAAAGAAGAAAGAAAGGTAAATTGGGAGCAGGGCTGACTACTTTTTCCCTCCTGGCCTCTTCCCCTCATGATAGCTTATATACTATGAGGACTCTTCTAGTCATCTTTGGGATGGAACTCCTGAAGACAGGACGGGCTGGCTGGTGGGGCCCTGGACTGAAGAAAACATAGGTCTGTGCCCCTTAAGGAGGCAGGAACCTGAAGGTGGAGAAGTCTCTAGGCCCAGGAGCAATGGGCCCCAGTAAGATCTGTATTCTATTGAGGTTAATTCTGTGCTAATTCAGAAAAGAGAGAAGAAAACAAAATAAAATCTAGGGTTCTAAAGGAGTAGGCTTGCAGTGGGCTTTATGAAGAACAAAGGCCAACCTGAACCAGAAGAGGGGTTTTCCCCAAACTCTCCCTCCTCACCTTCTGCAGTTGGCAAAGAAGGCTGAGAAAGTGAGGTGGGCCTGGAGGGGGAGGGGCACCCTCTTCTTGGGGAGGGAGAGAGGCACTCTTTTCTTGGGCATGTATCATCAGGCTGACAAGTCCATGTCCTTCCAACAGTCACAAACTTCCCAGTCTGTCACCTCAGAGGCTGCCGAGCCTGTCTCCAGCTGGAAGACAGGAAATGGACATCAACAGAAAGTGGAAATCAATATAGATTTGCCTATAGAATCCTGCCCCAGACTATTTAGCCACCAGATAGTTTACCAAGGTGAAAACACACAGAATAACAATCAACCCGGGAAGTCATATCACACCATCAACCCAACTGCTGTCCTCGGCATCCTTCACCCCAGATATAGGCTGATCCCCATCTGGACTCACAGTATTAAGTTTGTCTTTCTTGAGCAAGCCCAGCTTCCACATACATAAGACGAAGCCCTCTACCTCCCCCATCCCCCACCTGCCTGAGTGCAGGGAGCCTCACACAAGACTCTGATTGTAAAGTACTTGAATCGGACCTGGGAGAGAAGATTCTCTGTGGACGGTTGCTGACGTGACTTCTGGAAGCCGGTCTTTGATTTTCGAGGTCAATTATGCAATATTGGAAATTTCCAATGCTCTGAGAGCACATATGTAAATGTGTGCACATACACGATGATAAAATAGAGCTAGAGGAGTTACAGGGAAGCACTTCTTGTGACGGTGCTTTACTCCTGTCAGCAAGGGTGCCCTGTTCCACCACAGCGAGGAGCCTGGGCCCTCTTCACATCCTGAGGCCCTGCCTCAAGGCTCACCAAGATGATAAGGGTGCTGTGTACCGACTGTCCTAATAATAATAGTGCCTTTGGCTCACCACTACACCCAAAGTGCAGATTCTCGGAATGTTCTGTACCATATGCACCTGTAACAATACCGTGTTTAGGAAAGAAAACTAAGGCACTGGAAATTTCAATAATTTGTCTGAAGTCACACAACTAGCAAATGAAGGAGCTTTGGTTTGATTTGGTCTGTCTGACGCTAGATTGCCCATCGTTTCTTGTAAGTAGGGTGCTGTCATTTGAATATGGTCTGTCTCCTCTGAAATGCCTGTTGAAACTCTGTTGCCTTTGGCATAGGGTCAGAGGTG
This sequence comes from Micromys minutus, assembly GCF_963924665.1. Taxonomy (NCBI): domain Eukaryota; kingdom Metazoa; phylum Chordata; class Mammalia; order Rodentia; family Muridae; genus Micromys; species Micromys minutus. The sequence continues at coordinate 229,656,284 of NC_137969.1, forward strand.
GGATGTTTAAGAAGTATTTGGGTCATTAAATAATAATAAGGTGGCTAGGGTGGTGGCACGTGCCTTTAATCCCAGCACTGGGGAGGCAGAGGCAGGCAGATCTCTGAGTTCAAGGCCAGCCTGGTCTACAAAGTGAGTTATAGGACAGTCGGGGCTACACAGAGAAACCCTGTCTTGAAAAACTATTGAGGTTTGGTCTGTTGCTATGTATTGCAATGCTAAATTCTATACCCAAAGGTCTAAGCCTTATTAGTGACTTATCTGACTTATCCTGTTTACAAGCTTTTGTTGTTTTGTTTTTTTACCTTGTTCTTTAAAACAACAATGATAATAATTCTTGGAAATAGGTCAATTCTCACAGTAAGCTGAGGTTTTTTTTTTTCTTGGTACTAGGTTGACTGCTACAGAACACATCCACGGTGTGCTCTTGTCTTTTGGCATGACTTCACCTGCCCATCCACCTTTCCATCAGGCTCTGAGGCAGCTCAAGGTCCTCCCCGGCAGCAGCTGTCTCATCTTGGACTCTCAGTCTCCAGAAAAATAAGTTAAATAAACTTTTCTTTATAAATCACCCAGTGTCTGGGCATACTGTTACAACAACAGAAAGTGAGCCAGGACGAGGTGAAAACTTTCCTGACGTGACGATACATTCATGGGCATGGACCATAGACAGCCTGACTCTCTGCGTGTCCTTCTTTAATTCCAGTCCAGCAAGGAGCTTCAACATCCTGATAATTGCTGATATTTGACCCCTGACACCTTGAGATTTTTATCTGGGCATAGAAAGTAGCAGCTTCATTCACACGCAGAGACCCAGGGAGGTGGGTTTGGAGTTTCGTAGTCTCTGCCTGGTTCTCAAAAGTTAAAAGCATTGGTCTGTTGGGGCTGTAGATATGGCTCAGCCAATTACGGCTGCTCTTCCAGAGGTCCAGGGTTCTTCAATTCCCAGCACCCACATGGCAGCTGACAACTCTCTGTAGTGCCAGTTCCAGGGAATCTGGTGACTCCTCTCTTCCGTGAGTACCAGGTATGGACATGGGTTTACGTACGTGGATACAAAACACGCAGACACATAAAGACACTTTTAAAAAATGTGTTTTCTGTTTTCTTCTTCTCCTCTTTCTCCTTGCCATCTTCTTCCTCTCCCTCTCTGTCTCCCTCTCCCCCTCTCTCCCCCCTTTCTCTCTCTCTCTCTCTCTCTCTCTCTCTCTCTCTCTCTCTCTCTCTCTCTCTCTCTCTCTCTCTCCCCCTCTCTCTCCCCCTCCTTCTCTTGAAATAGAGTCTCTCTATGTAGTACCCACTGTCCTGGAACTCACCATGTGGTATGTAGACCAGGCTAGCCTCAGACTCACTGAGATCTGCCTGCCTCTGCCTCTCAAGAGCTGGGATTAAAGGTGTGCACCAGCAGTTTATCTGATTTGTGTTCTATTTCAAGAGCTTTTATTTTTCTTTCCCATGATTGTCCTCCTCACACATCTCCTCCCCTTTGTCTTTTAGTATGGAGATGTTTGGAGCTCTTTGGGTCTCTTTGCCTGCAGGAGGTCAATGGGATTTGGCAGATTTCCAGTCCCACAGCAGCCCGGAATCATCCCATTCTTGATGGGATTTGCTTAATTCCAAGTTTGCTGTTCACCCTAGCACCAGTAACAGAAACCACAGGCTTCAACTTTCCCGAGTAGAGAATGGTTGTGCAATGCCAGTGAATATCTCAGAGGCATCTGGGAGCAGCCTATGCTGACGAGTAGAGCCGCTGGAGAGGAGAGGCCCCCTGCCTTCCCAACTCCCATGGTAGCACCAGAAGCTACCAGGTAACCCCAGTAACAAAGGCATATTGCCATCCTATGGATAAGGTCACTGAGGTATCTTAAGATCATACAGTTTATCAGTGGCCAAGTTGGACCAGGTCCCTGGCAATGACTCTCAGATTCTGGTTCTCTGGACCAGCCCTTCCACATCCTGGGCTCCACTAAAGCCTTGATGGGAAGTCCCACTAAGAATGTGATCAGGCGACCTTCCACCTTAGACCATGGCCAAGTTCATCCGTAACTTCGCAGAGAAGGCACCGTCGATGGTGGCCGCTGCCGTGACTTACTCGAAGCCTCGATTGGCCACATTTTGGCACTACGCCAAGGTTGAGCTGGTTCCCCCAACCCCTGGTGAAATCCCTACAGCTATTCAGAGCGTGAAAAAAATAATCCAGAGTGCTAAAACTGGTAGCTTCAGACACCTTACAGTTAAGGAAGCTGTGCTGAATGGCTTGGTGGCCACTGAGGTGTGGATGTGGTTTTATATCGGAGAGATCATAGGCAAACGTGGCATTGTTGGCTATAATGTTTGAAGACCAATCTTTAGCTTCTGATTTAAGTTCTTATTTGAATAATCTTGGACCATGTGTAATGAGACTGCAATCTGAATAAAGTCCTAGCTGTGAATAAAAAAAAAAAAAAAAAGAATGTGATCAGGCTTCAAGGGTTGGACAAAGAATAGGTGAGTCCAGGCCTTCCCCTTCCTCCCTCTCCCACTCTCCCTCTCCCTCTCCACCACCCCCCCCCCTCACATGTAATATGTGGATATGTTTTGAACATGTGGCTCCATATTTCCCTCCCCTTCCTTTCTGATGCCACCTTAGGCTCCTTTGAGACCCTCCCAGCTGTTAGATTTTTGTCTTCTGTCCTTCAGATTTCTCCCTGCAGAACTGGCTCAGAAGGACTGCTGGACTTGGTGAGACCCCAGGGAGCCAACTCCTTGCTTTCAAGACTTTTTTTTAAAGCATATAACCCTAAATAAAAACTCCGTTTCTTTTCTGCCTTTTTTTTTTTTTTTTTTTTTTTTTTTTTTTTACTTCCTCCAGTGACACTTTTAGAGCACATATTCTTGGGTCTCTGAGAAGTCTCCATCCACAGAAATAGGCCCCTGGAAGCCATGTGTGTAAGACCAAGAACTGGGTGGACCCAGCAGAGTCTGTCTTCTAAGTTGGAATTGCAACTTTGAGATGTTCCTTGGGAACCTCTGAGGGTCTGAACTCCAATGACAGAAGCACAGGCTGCTGAAGGCGGGAGAGCAAGAGAGCTTTCAGAGGAAGAGGGGACCTCCAGCTCTCCTGTCACACAAGGACAGTCTGCTGCCCGGAACCCTGCTGTTCTGATGTTATCAAGTTTCTGCAGAAAGAGCTGGCTCAGCCGAGCCTCTGACAGAGCCCCCAGGGGGAAGTCCTTGGTTATGAATCGTGCTGAAGGACCATAACGCAGTAGGGGGCCAAAACTTCCTTTTGTGCCTCAAAAACCATAGACCAGGATGAAGGTCATAATTTAACCTCAGCTCCAGAATGAATGAGACCCTAAAAAATACTTATTCATTTACTTACTTACTTATTTACCTATTCTTTTTGGCAGAGGCTGCCCAGCACTATAATGAAAGTGAAGAAACCCCAACAGTCTTTTCAGCCCTGGGCATTGCACTAGGTACTAGAGAACAGAGGCGACAGGACTGTATGCTCAAGGCTTGTGGGAGAGGTAGTCAGGACAGGACAGGACTTCCCAGCAGAGAGGCAGTCAAGCTGTGTTTCTTAGTTACTTCTATACTGCTAAGATAAGACACTATGACCAAGGCAACTTACAAAAGAAAACCTTTAGTCAGGAGCTCACTGTCCCAGAAGATTAGAGTCCATGACCATTTTGGCAGGGATTATGCCAGTGGCTAGGCAGACATGGAGCTGAAGTAGTAACTGAGAATTTACATCTGATCCACAAGCAGGAGGCAGAGAGAGAAAGAACCCACAAGGGCTTTTGAAACCCCAAAGCCCAGTGACACTTCTCTTCTAATAAGGCCACACCTCCTAATTTTTCCCAAACAGTTCTACAAACTTCAGACCAAACATTCAAATAGATGAACCTATGGGGGTCATTCTCATCTTTTCAACCACACTGTGATAAAGGAATGCACATGTGGAGATGCTCTTTCCAGAACATCCAGCCAGCAGTGCCTAAAAATGTTCCCTGGCAAATGAGTGGGGGATGTTAAGAATAAGAGCTGCTAGACCATCAGGAAAAGGGGCCAATCCAAAGGAAGCATCCAGAAGAGAGGAGCTAAGTTGAGGAGAAGGGCACTGTAGCTGGAGCATGTAGTCAGGACAAGAGTCACTAGTCACCACTGACAAAAACAAATAAGGGAGTCAGGTTCTGTTTGACAAATCTGTGGTCTACTATATTTTTTTGGCATGGAGCAGGGGATGGGGTTGGGGTGGGATGGGGTGAGAGAGATGGAGGGATGAGCAGGATCAGCAAGATGGTTCAGTGGGTAAAAGGTACTTACTTGCTACCTAGTCTGATGACCTGAGTCCAATCCCTGGGTCACACATAATAAAGGAGAGAACTGACTCCCACAAGTTGACCTCTGACCTCCACCCCTGTGCTGTGGCATGCACCATATCCTCCAGTAAGTAGATAAATGTAATAAATAAATACAAATTGGTGTGAATATATTTATAAGAGAAATATGAAACATTTACAATTGTTTATAAAACAGTATATATTTACACAATGGGCATTTGTCCTGGCATTAATCTGTTAAATACGATTGCCCCATAGTATACTATCTACCTATTTTTAAAACCAAAAATAAATATACACAGAAATTCAAAATCTACACACTTCACAGCACATGTTGAAGAACTGTTCTACCTGTGAGACCATGAGCCCCTGGAGGGTTTGAAACACTCTCTTCCCTAGAGTCAGCCAGATGTGTGGCTGTGACTTTAGTTGTCACACATTCTGTAGTTACCTCTGTGCTGAGTGATTCAGACCAAGAAACCTCAGCAGCAGGCAGGGGCTCTACATAGCCTTAGCTTGGAAGTCTAGAAACCTCAGCAGCAGGCAGGGGCTCTACATAGCCTTAGCTTGGACGTCTAGAAACCTCAGCACTTGGTGATTCCCAGTCTGAATCTGGGTGTGTGTGTTCTACCGTGACTGTGATTTTTTTTTTCTTTTTTAAAGTTACCTGGAACTTGGACTGAGGGCTGTAGGACAGTAATCTGACATTTCTGTCCCACACCCTGTCCTAAAAACAGTAAACAGGAAACAGCTAAGCTTTTCCTAGGACCAGGCCACCTGGAACAGCCCATGACCGAGGTTGTGTGCATACCATGTATAAACTCTTGGCTCTCTCACCAAATTGGGCAAACCAGCTGGGCTTGTGCTATCTCTGCTACTAGAGGAGGGTCCAACAGTCTTTTCTCTGCCTCTAGCAGAGAGCAGGGCTCTGGGCCTTGTCTTCTCCATGGGGTTGATCCTCACTGGGGAAATGCCTGTAAGGTCTTCAACACTGTAGACCCTGGGGCTTTCCAGAAGATTCCTGTTCCAGCTGTGGAAACTAAGTAGCAATGGGGCTACCAACAGCTGGCGCTGTGAGTGGCTATAGCACAAAGCCCTTGGCAGCCATGGCTTCATTTAAGTCTCTCAACAAGCCCACACACTACACCAAAGACCCAGCCTCCATAAATGAGGGCTAAGCCTGAAGCAGTTCCTCCAGAGTTCTAGGACAGAGACAGTAATGCTTAGGGGAGGTATTTCTGCTGCTGCTGGAGGCTGAGTGGACCCAGCTCCCATCTGCATCTTTGAAAGCCATTTGCTTGTTTGATTGGTTGGTTTGTATTCTGGTTCTACTAACAAGACTAAACCAAAACAAGATACACAAAGGGTTTCCTTAGGTCATTCACTCAAATCTGTGGGGCAAAGAACTTACAGAGGATAGAAACATGATTCAAAAAGTAATGAGTGTTGGTTTTCTCCAGCACCAACTGGTTGTCCAGTGCCAATCAGCCAGCCCTGGAAACATACATATAAGTAACATTATATGGACCCAACAGGTTCTATTTAGGAATATATATATATATATATATATATATGTGTGTGTGTGTGTGTGTGTATCTATATATGTATATATGTATATATATAATATATGTGTGTATGTATCTATATATGTGTATATATGTATATATGTATCTATATATGTATATAGATACATATATGCATATATGTATGCAATTAGTAGAAGAGGCTATGAAGTTAAAGGAGAACGGGCAGGGCATGTGGGAGGGAGGGTTTGGAGAGAGGAAAGGGAAGGGGAAAATGTAATTATAATTTTAAAAACAAAATTTTAAAAAGGGCAAGCACATTTTAATAGCAGCACAGGCAGATCTTTGTGCGTTCTCAGCCAGCTTGGTCTACAGTGAATTCTAGCCAGTAAGGGTTACACCTTGACCAATCAGCTTCTACTCAAAACACACTGAAAACAATCTTCCTTCCTTCCTTCCTTACTTCCTTCCTTCTTTCCTTCCTTCCATCCTTCCTTTCTTTTTTCCTTTCTGTCCTCCCTCTTTCCTTCCTTCGTCTCTGTGTTTGTTTGTTTGTTGTTTTGGGGCAGGGGGTATATTGCTTTTAAAGCCTGTCTGCTTTCAAAGTAGTTTTAATGCTACTCTTCTTTGCAGATCAGGTTGGACTCTCTCCTGTCCGACATTCAGGTCCCCAGGCTTCTTGATATTCTCCAGGGACTTTTTGAGAAAAGAATGGGAATGTCAGTTTATTTTCCTGAGTGCTTCCTGCGTGTTTCTAGATGTCTTTTTCCCTTACGCTCCACTGTATGCTGACTATATAGAATTCTACATACATCTTTCTTCTTCAGAATTGTGGAGAATTATTTCACTGTCTCCCGCCTGTATTAGTACAAAACCCGATGCCTGTGTCTCCCCCCCCCCCATAAGTTACCAGTTGTTTCTCTCCAGGAGACTTTTTGGATTTTCTCCCTATTTTCTTGGTCTTAGAAAGTCTCACAAAGAGATGTGCTGAGATATACTTTTCTACAGTTATTCTATCTGTACTTTTAATTTTAATATGCATATTTTTCAATTTGGGAAAGCATCTTTGGTTTGCTCAATATATCTTTTTATGTTTATGGGCTTTATAAACACTGCTTTAAATTTTTAAATTACAATTATTTGTATGTGTACACATGGGCACGGCATGGTATGAATGTTGGGGGACAGAGGACAACTTGCAGAAGGAGGTTGTCTCCTTCCACACTGTGGGTCCCAGGGATCCAACTCAAGTCAGATTTAGTGTATGCCCACCGAGCCATCTCCACGGCTTCCTTATTTTCATGTGGATTTTCTGGAACTCTTACTGATCAAATGCTGGTCCTCCCAGTGAGCACTTTTATACCTTCTCTTCCAGTTCTTCAAAATTACTTTTCATTTCTGTTAACCCATTCATTTCCTTTCTCAGATCTTAAACAATTTTCCCTTCATGACTACTGTATCTTAAGAACTTCTGAGAAGACTGAACAGTTAATTAGTTCTGTTTTCCCTGAGTCAGTAGTGAACTGCTTTGTTCTGTCTCCTTTTTCGTGCAGTCATTTTCCTGGGTTACACACCTAATAACCCTTGGCTGTACAATTATTCTTAGTGGAAAGACCGGTACAGGTTCAGGACACCCAAAGACCCTAAGACCATATTCTCAGCACAAAGGAGATTTATTTGCTCCAGAGAGGGAGAGGGCAGGGAATAAAAGACAAAGACAAGACATGTGGGATGAAAGAAAAGGGGGGAGGAGTAAGGGAGAGGGACAGGAGTACTTGTCCCTGGGGAGACTGCCTCTGGATGGAGGAGACAGGTGTGGCCATAGGCAAATGGTGGTTTATAAAGGTAAAGAGGGAAACCCCTTGTTAGCATGAGGTGCTTAACTTTAGTTAGGCATGTTTATTAGGTGAGTCAAAGTAGGCTTTTGATTGCAGGACTTTAATACTTTGAAAGCTGGACCTTAGTGGTCAGTCTCAGGGGGGAGGAAGTGGCCAAATAAGGGAATAGACCTTGGGAGCTGGCTTCAGGAATGGAATCTGATGAGCTTTTTGCCAGAGCCCTATTTTCCGTGCTTAGGCTGGCTTCAGTTGCTTCATTTGGGGGTGAAGGCCTGGGCTGATACAGGCAGGGAGATGGTACGGGTTTCTGGGGTGCACGTTTCCTTGAGGCTTTGTTAAGGTATTTGTTGGGGGTTTGCTTATTTGGTTTGGTTTGGCTTGGGTTGGTTTTCTTGTTTGTTTGTTTTGTTCTGTTTAGGAACTTGCTATGTAGACTAGTTGACCTCAAACTTACAAAGATCCACCTGCCTCCAACTCCAGAGTGCTGAGATTAAAGGTGTGCACCATCAAGCCTAGCTTGAGGTATTATTGATATACATTTTGTATTTTAGAGAGTAACGTCTCTAGTAGAGGGGCAGAGTACAGGTACTACAGGTACGGTCACACAGACAGACAAACAGACGCACGCACACACATGCACATTCTAACACCCATAGGGGAACTGCAATCATTCCTAAGAAAACTGTCAAATCTTTTCTACCTAAATTCTCTAGTTTTGCTGGAAGGGTGAAGCTCACAGCCGTTCTGGGGATCCATACACTAGTGTACGAAGTTCCTTCAGACCAGCTCAGTGGTTCTCAACCTTCCTAATGATGTGACCCTTGGATGCAGTTCCTTGTGCTGTGATGAACCTAACCACAAAATGATTTCATCGGTACCTAATAACTGTAATTTTGCTCGCCATGAACTGTAATGTAAACATCTGACATGCAGGATATGTGATATGCAACCCACAAGGGGTTGCAACCCCCAGGTAGAGAACCACTAGTCTAATGGACATTTGAGGTAAGCCACATAAATATCCTCAAATTTTCTAGTAGCCACATTCAAAATGCAAAAAGAGATGAGACTAGTTTGAATAGTATCTGAACATAGGTAAAATATTTTCGGTTCAACCAAAACTGAGTGATGGCTCGGATTCCTTCTTCCTACTGCCTTTTACATCTGCAGCACACCTTACTTAGTTCACAACAAGCACATCTGAAGGACGCAACATCCATGTGGTTATTCCACCGGGTAACATGGCGATACTAAGGCCTTATTCTGATACTTAGCGCTGCTCCATTTCCTGCTCCAGCTCTGGACACTGGCGCCGAAACCCTTCCCGCCAGTCTCCCTCTCACCATGGCTCCATTCTGTTACTGGGGCACAGGACAGGATGCTTCCTGGCTTGCTCACATCCCTCCCTCCTCTCATTAAGCATTTGTCCTCCTGGAATGTCTTCCCTGCCTTTTCAGAGGTATTTCCATGCCAAACATATGGGCTTAGCTCATCCTGGCTCAGGGTTGAGTTTAAGCAGACTTTTTTACATGCTAATGGAATCCTTTCGTTCTCTGTGCACCCACATGCATCCCGGGATGCTGCCTCTGCTAGTGGGACTGTAGGGAAGTGACCATGGTCTTCTCAGATACAGCCATGAAGATGGCTGTGAGCTCAGAGGGGATGTTACACACTCTCCAATCTGCTGCCACTCTCCCTACAACCCCAAATAATTTTAAAGTGAGTTCTACACCACCAAATCTGATTACAAATATACTCATGAGGATTTCTATGTATGTTTTTCCCTACTCCCCTTCCCCCCAAAAATGGCTTTGGAGAGTGGGGGAGATAGGCTAGAGGAGAATTAAAAAACAAAACAAAAAACCCACTTGTTAAAAAAAAAATGTTATAATGGGAGTTGGAGAGGTGGGTCAGTAACTACAACCTGTACTTGCAGAGGACCCAGGTTCATTTCCCAGAACTTCCTTTAGGAAGCTCTAAGTCAACTGTAATTCTATCTCTCAAGGATCCAGTACCACCTTCTTGTCCTCCTTGGGTACCTGCACACACATAGTATACACACTGACAAGCAGACACACAGATATATAAATATATAAATAAAAAATTAAAACAAACCACCAAAATGTCATAATGGTGTCTGACACATTATATGCTTTTTAAAAAAAAAAAAAATTAAAACAAGTTTTTGACAGACAAAAGCCAGAGCTTAGCATTTAAGATCTCTATTTTATGAAGACTCTCCCCTTTCAAGTTTCCCTGGTACAGAGAAACCAAGGATATAGAGAATATATTTGTGTTAATGGCTTATTAGCAGTGTGCTTTCTATATCATTGTGTGACTCCGATCATCATTGTTTATTCTTGTGCTTTAGAAGCTGCCTTCTCTTATTGCATTAAAATTGTGTTTTTAAGCTCTTGTTAAGTTTTTTCTAGAATTATAGTAATCTGATTACTCCAGGGCCATTTATACTTGTTACATGTATATGTGCATATGTGCACTGATAACCACCCATCTTTGGAGGATTCTGTGTTTATGTGGCCTAGTTTTTCTGGGCTTCTATGACTGGACAGACAGACATTCTTATATATACCAGTGCATCCTGCAAGCATTCCGTTTATAGTATCTGCAAGTCTGGAAATGTTCTTTGCATCATTTTTGGTTAATCCCTCCCCCAGCTCTCTATAAAACACTTTTTAAATGAGAACTGAAAAAAAATTTAGCTATAAATAAACAGACAAAGAGAATAGAATTTATTTTCTCATAGAGAAAAATAATTCTTCACTTCTGAGTGGCCACGGGTGTTGTTACTGGGATACCCACCGCCCCTGAGAGAGACTGAAGAAAACTGAGAAGGCATGTGGAGGATGGAGGAAAGTGTGGAGATTCTGTGTTCTGACTGGAGGCCAGAGTGAGGCAAGCCAGGTTCCATTTGCAAGGAACCAGAATGATGATTGGCCAAATCTTTGTGTGTGTGTGTGTGTGTGTGTGTGTGTGTGCGCGCGTGTGTGCGCACGTGCGCCTGCCTGCCTGCTTGCTTATGCATGCTTTGTTTTGTTTTTTGAGACAGGGCTTCTTTGTCTTGGCTGTCCTGGAACTCACTTTGTAGACCAGGCTGACCTCAGACTCAGAGATCTGCCTGCCTCTGCCTCCTGAGTGCTGGGATTAAAAGCCTACAACCGCCATTGCCTGGCATGCAAACCAATCTTTAAAAGTCATTAATCTATTCACTAGGGCACAGCTAAACATCTCTGATTTAGGCCCTACCTCACAATATTGTCACGTGTACACTAAGGTCTCAACTTGTGAACCTAGAGACATACTCAAGCCCAGCAGCTAGAAACCCCATGTGAGGTTTGCGTCATTGTTACCAATGTAGAGTCTGCCAGTTGAATGTGTGTGGAAGCTCTTAAGAAAATCAGTATGATGACCGTATCATTCTAAACTACGTTTAAATGTAATGTCTTTATCTATTAGTATCAACATACTGTGGAAAATTTTGTACATTGTTAAAGTTTTGTCACTCTTTTTTAAAAAAAAAGATTTGTTTATTTTATGTATATAAGTACATTGTCGCTGTCTTCAGACACACCAGAAAAGGGCATCAGATCTCAATTCAGTTGGTTGTGAGCCACCATGTGGCCGCTGGGAATTGAACTCAGGACCTCTAAAAGAGCAGTCAATGCCCTTAACCGCTGAACCATCTCTCAGCCCAGGTTTATCATCCTCTTGTGACATTAGCTTTAATGTTCGCATTGCTCTTTATTGTATCATTTCCCCACCGCATCCCTTTCCATGTGCTAAACTGATTTCTTGCTCATCATACAAATCGTGTACATTTGCAATATTTTCTCATCCTCTAGAATACGTTGCCATCTCTCATATACTGATACCCTTCTCATTAGGCCCGTTCTGAGGCACTTGTTACCATCCTTCCTGTTTCCTGGGCTTTCAGTGAACTGGAGAGGAATGGAGGGCTTAGCTTTGCCTATTCATACGGCAGCCCTTTGAGTCAACATTTAATACTTTATTGTGTATTTATTGCTTTTTCCCTTTAAAAAGCAAAAGTAAAAAAAGTGGCCAAGCGGTGGTGGCACATGCCTTTAATTCTAGCACTTGGGAGGCAGAGGCTGGCAGATCTCTGAGCTTGAGGCCAGCCTGGTCTACAGAGCAAGATCCAGGACAGCCAGGGCTACACAGAGAAAGCCTGTCTCAGAAAGAAAAAGAAAGAGGAGGAAGAAAAACAGAAAAAGTGAAAGTGCTGACATTAATTACAAGAAATGTAAATATTTTGACATTAGTGACCGAAACAAAAAATGGAAGTTACCAAGTATACTGAAAGTAGCAAGTCTTAACTTACTGGAAGTTAATCAGTTTTCTGCGCATTAAAATAATTTAATTAATACACACTAAAGTCTGTTAGGGTACAAGAATCACTGAAGGAAGACCCCAGACTCAAAGAGTATGCAAAAGAGCATTTATTCTAAAGAAATTACAAGCATTCGGGGGTCATCCACTCATCAAAATGGTGACAGCTAGAGGAGCTCATAGGCCCCCTTTTACACAGGGCTGGGGGAATTCTCTAGAAGGGTTAGGTAACATCTAATATGACTGGTAGGGACAACTCATATTAGACAAATTGTTAGTGACATCAGTACGGTTTTGATTGGTTGCTGTATTAGTCTCATTATATTTGGTGAGACCTTGAGGAATTTTAGAAACCAGCTCAGCCCTAGCCTTATCTTCTCCAGCCAAGAGTCCCAGGAGCTGACTCAGCTCCAGACTGACCCTCCCCAAGTCAGGGTCATTCCTAATCAATGGCTTACTGTCAGCTGCTTCCTCCGAGGAGCCCAGTTTGCTTCCTGGGGAATGAAAAAAAAATTATTCCCAAGGTTTTGGGACCTCTCAAGTCCAAAATTTCACCAACAACCAAGTGGCTAAGTACACTGGCATTGTATTTATTAATAGACCATCAACAACAATTGAAAGGAATACAATATGATGACACCCAACAAAGACACAGAAGACCAATGAGATCAAAAGTAGCCCCTCCTAAAAATCAGTTAAATCAACAGACAGATCTACAGGGACAGAGAGTAGATGAACGGAAGTGGGTGAGCAAATAGGGAAGTTTGGAGGAGAGGTGACAACTAAGGGTATGTGCATCTATGCATGGATGCATGTGTGCATGTGTGTGTGTGTGTAATGAAAATACTATAAGATGTGTCTTGGTGATTACTGTACAACTTTTAATATACTCAGTGTATTGTGTACTTGGAAGGATAGACTGTATGCCATGTGACTGTATGCCATGTGACTGTATGCCATGTGACTGTATGCCATGTGACTGTATGCCATGTGACTGTATGCCATGTGACTGTATGCCATGTGACTCATTTCTCAATAAAGATATTAAGAAATGATAGGACTGTTGGGCAGATGGCTCAGTGGTTAACACTTGCTAGAAAAGCATGAGGAGCTGGAGTTTGGATCCCCAGAAATCATGTAAATCCACAGGTGTGGTGTCCCACCTGGAATTCCAGTCTCAGAAAGCAGGAACGGGGTCCCTGGAGCGGGCTGGCTGGTAAGACTAGCATATTAACAAGCTCTGGGTTTGAGAGACTCTGCCTCAATGAACAAGGCAGAAGAACAATCTGAGATGATTCCTCAAATCATCTCTGGGTCTCCACATGTAAGTGCACACACATGCATATGCACTCACATACATGCAGAGGTATGCATATACATACACATCCTTCTGGCCTGTGAATTTTTTCAAAGCGAAGTTGTCAAGACCATTAATGAAGAAAGTTTCTCAACAAATTGTGTTCAAATTGGACATACCTATGCAAAACAAACAAACAAAAACCAACAACAAAAAAAAAACAAAACAAACTAACAACAACAAAAACCTGATACTGGACCTTTTTCTCACACCATATAAAGACGGGCTTAAAACAGATTACAAGAGCTCTACCTGCCTCTGCTGGGCACCAAAAGCCTGTACTCCCATGCTGGACTACAGAAGAAGCCTTTAACAGAGTTTTGTAACTGAGCCAGACAATAAACAGTACTACAAATACCATTGTTTATCAACCATATTCTTAAGTGTTCTGTTGAACATTCGTGGTGGATAGTCATTCACCCTCTGTATTTACTGCTTTCAGCAAACGGTACACATGCATTGTTCTGGGTCAGGAGCATGTGAACATATATAAAAAGATTACAGCTATTCATTAGCTTGGGTTCTAAAAGTTGATTACATGGGAAACCCAAGGCAAGTAAACTTGGATGTTACACTGCTCATCCTGCCCCCACACAGTCTCTTATGTCAGCCATTCTCAGCCTGTGGATCAACCTTTGGGGGTTGAATAAACCTTTCACAGGGGTCATCTTGACCATCAGAAAACACAGGTATATATGTTAAGATTGATATCAGTAGTAAAATTACAGTTATGATGTAGCAACAAAAATGGTTTTAAAGTTAGGGGTCACCAAACATGAGGAACTGTATTAAACGGCCGCAGCATTTTAGCCTCTTAGAATGTTTTCCTGGGCTGGTAGGTTGGTTCAGTGGTTAAGAGCACTCACTGCTTTTGCCAAAGACCCCGACTCACTTCTCAGCACTCACATGGACCTCGGAACCATCCGTAACTCGGGTCCCAGGGAATCCGAAGCCCTCTTCTGATCTTTGAGATCATGGATGTGATGTACTTGGGAACATGGAGCCAAAACACTCATATACATAAAAAATTAAATTTTTTTAAAAATGCGCTTTATAAAAAGATATTTTGCCATGAGTTTCCACAATCCGATATTTGCCTCTTAACCTCCATGTGTCTTCACATGTATGTGTGCAGTGCGTGTATACATGTGCATGGTAAATCCCCATGTTTTGTGAATTCCATTTTAATTTTTAAAATACATTAAGAAGAATGAGCACGTAGAACAGGTCTCACTAACACAAAGGATCAGCGTACTTGTTAGATCCACTCAGCCCTTTCCCTAACCTAGCTTTATTGAGGATATAGGAAATCAACATGATGGTAATAGCAACTAATGGATTTCACATGCTTTCTAGGCACTAAGCATGGTGCTAAACAATTTCAATATGTCTGTTTGTATGATATATGTTGATAGGAAAACCAAGAGATGGCTTTAAGTGATTGGCTGGCATCACATGGTTACAGATTGGCAAAGCCAGACAGGAGCCCATAGTCAAACCAACAGCTAAGAGGCCACTTGCCTGTTCTCTTACTTCCTAGGCCTCCCCCCACCCCCACCCCACCCCCATTGTCATCATCCTGTCTTTCATCCTGTGAAGGCTAGAGGCTGCAAAGCAATTTCGTTCATATTACACTCCCAAAGCACCTCACTCCAGGGAGGCCACAGACCTTCTGCAAGGCCCATGTAGAGGGGATTCACCCTCCCTGCCAAGAATAAAGGGTTGAGTCCCATGATTGCCTGGTTCTGGCACACATATAGCATTAGACGTGCTGTTTCATTGTAAATTCACTTCTCTTTATTGTTGTAGCATCTTTCTCTTTTCTCTGTGGTATATGCACACGGATGTGAGCTCACTCACCTATGCATGGGGGCCAGAAGTCAGCATGGCTGTCTTCCATTCCTCTCTAGTCCTTTATTTTTAAAACATACAATAGTTGTTCTTTGAGAGCTTCATGCATACATACCATGAATTTTGGTCACATTCACCCCTCACTCTTCCTCCTAATTCCTTTTAGATCCACCTTCCCACATCCTTACAACTTTGTGCCCCCTCCCCCTTTTAATAACTCATAAAGTTCATTTTTTTGCTGCCCGAATTTACATGACCACTAGAACAAGGTCAACCTACCAGATGCCACTCTCTGAGAAATCTGTGTCCCCTTCCCCCCAAACCATCAACTGCCAATAGTGCCTCAGCTGGAAGCTTGTGAGTCCCTCCCCACCCTATGCTAAAATGTTGACAGGCTTGATCTAGTGCTGGTCTTGTGCGGAAGTCACAGCTACTGTGAATTCAGAGTGCAGTGGTCCTATCATGTCAAAGACACTGTTTCACACAGCTTCTCCCCAACATCTGGCTCTTCTACTCTTTTTTGCCCCCTTTCCCACAATAGTCCCTGAGTCTTGGAGGGTGTATGTGATGTAGGTGCCATTCATGCTGAGCAGTCCACAGATACTTATTCTCTGCACATTGACCAGCTGCAAGTGTTTGCATTAACCACCAGCCACTGTACGAAGAAACTTCTCTGAGGAGGACTGAGAGCCTCACTAATCTATGGGTACAAGGCTGGAAGTGGATAGAACTGTCCATTTATCAAAATAATAGTAGTAGGCTCCCTTCTGGAGCATATGAGTGCCTCAACCATGGATTTTGTCCTGATTTACAGTACCAGGCAAGAGTTTTCTTCTTTGGAGGAAGTCTTAAATCCATTCTGAAAGTGGTTGATTACCTCCATAATGGCTGTGCCCATTGTATGCTCATAGGTCTATTTTGCCATGTTGGTCATTACTGTAGCTACCAGAATACACAGCGGGGTAAGACTGTTGGTGACTTCTTGTATAGCCCTTACTACTGCTGTGAAAGCTATCCATAAAGGAGGAAACTGCCTTGCCAGTATTTATGTGATTAAACTCATGTTGTCAGGCTTGGCAGAAAGTGTCCTTGTCCTGTAAGCCATCTTGCCAACCCTCCTCCATTTCCTCCTCCTCCTCTTCCTTTTCCTTTTTCTACTCCTCTTCTTCACCTTCCCCTTCTCTTTCTTCTGCTGTCTCCTCCTCTTCTTGTTTATTTTGTTGTTTAGATTTATTACTCGTGTATTTTATGTACATGGGTATATGCATATCTGTACACTGGGAAACAGTATCAGTCAGTTGTGAGCTGTCTGGAATTGAGGGCCTGGGAATTGAACTGAGAACCTTTGAAAGAGCAGTGAGTGCTCTTAACCACTGAGCCATCTCTCCAAGCCCACTCCAACATTTTGGTTTTTGAGACGGGTTTTGTGTGTGTGTGTGTGTGTGTGTGTGTGTGTGTGTGTGTGTGTGTGTGTGTGTGTCCCAATGGCTTTCCTGGAACTCTGTAGATGAGGCTGTCTTAGAATTCACCTTCCTCTGCATCCCGAGTGCTGACATTGAAGGCATTTGCACACAACTGCCTACGAATCACTATTTTTTGGGAAACTAAAATTTAGTACTTCTCTCTCACCTTTTGAGAGACCTTGCTCCATGCCTTCTGATCTGAAAGGTAAAAACCTAGTGCCTCAGGAGCTCTGCTGTCAGCATGACCACACCCTCAGGTTGAAGACTCAAAAGCTGCTCAGTGAAAAGATCTCTGGCTAGCTTGAACTTGAGGAGAAGGTGACAAAGGAGGTCACAGGCTGAGATGGACAGATGGAACAGAAGTTTGGGATGTAGGCGCTTCCTCCCTCAGAGCATTTGGTGATGACCAGAGACATGTCAGATCTTCTCAGCTGGGGTTCTACTGAAGCCTGGTGAATAGAGAATCAGAGATGCTGCTAACCATCCTACTAGGCCAGAGATAGTCCCCACAACAAAGACTTCTATGGCCAAATTATCACAAAAATTGCCCTTTTCCTATCCTGTTAGCCTCATGAAATGCCAGCTCCTCAGTTTCCTGCAGTCTTCGCCTAGGCTGAAAACTCAGGGGACCAGGCTATTGGCCACGGCAAGGGACTTTCCTCATCATCACCTGGCCACCCCCTCTGGCCTCCTCACTGGAGAGCTCTGCCCTCAGGTAAATGTTTTCTCTACTTGTTTGGGAAACTTTGTAAAAACTCCCCACTAGCCATCTCATAAGCTGTGAAGATGTGCCTTAATGTTCTTTTTCCACTAAAAAGTTTTTAAAAATTAAAAACAAAAACTAGAGCAGCCAGGGGATTTTTATTATTTTTTTTTGTTCAAATATCTAAATAGCAGCCCATTTGAACACTTCCAAAGTTAACACACCTCAAGGGTATCCCTCAAAGGGAAGCTCAGGAAAAAAACAAACAAACAAACAAACAACTGGGGAGTGGGGAGTATAAATATCATGAATCAATTGGTGGCTTAGACAGGAAAAGCTGGTAACCTGGGTGCTCTGGTCTGCCTTAGAAAATAGCCAGACAAGGTCGGGCATCAGTGTGTGGGAACATGGTAGAGGCCTTAAACTTCTCCCCTAGCCAGGAGCCAGCAGCCTAGCCTCTGGGGAGCCAGGGTCATTTGCATACACTCTTTTGAGACTCTCAGATTATAGTTTATAATCCCTAGCTTAGTCTTTAGTAACTAGAGAAGGGGCAACTAGGGAGTGGGAGGTCAGTACCCTAGGAGTATGAAGTAGCCTTGCCATCTACTTCAGAGAGGACCAGTGAGAGCCAAGTAGGATGTAGGGGCGCTTTGGTGCCTGGGAGTTGCTGGGTAACTCAAAGCAGATGGGGAAAATAGACCATGGTCTATTTGAGACCTTCTAGGCAGAAGAGTTTGAGTCTGTAGGTACAGATGAGGCCCAGAGAGCCAACTTCTGCACATTCCCAGAGAGTCAAGAGATGCTAGAGGCCAGTGGAATCTACTCCTCTTGCTGAGACACTAAGCTGGCCCCCTGAGGTCACACACTATCCCCTACTAGACAATGTGTCCAGAATTTCCCATCCAACAAAGGGAGGCACGAACCACCAGCATGGGGGTCAAGCCAGCATTTTCTTCCTTTTCCCTGGCTTTGGGGATGTTCCACCACCTTCCTAGAAAGGAAAGAGGGAAGGAGGGAGGAAGGAAAGGATGGAGGAAGGAAGGGAGGGAAGGAAGGAGGAAAGGAGGAAGGAAGAAAGTGAGGAAAAGAGGAAGGAAGGAAAGAAGGAAGGAGGGAAGAAAGGAAGGGAAGGAGGGAAGGAAAGGAGGCTTTCCTGACATGATTCTCAAGAAGAGCAGGCACCTTCTCCTCAGTTAGCCCAGGCCCACACCACACTCTGCTCTCCTGGGTTTCTGCTTATGTAATGGGGGCCTCCCTGTTTTTGTCACTTACCAGCTAGTCTGAACCTAAAGCCTGTGAACTGAGTTGATAACTGGATGTTACAAAGAAGTCTGGCTTTCCTAGACAGAAGAGCAAAGACAGGGGACCTGGGCTGACATGAATATACATTGTTACACTTAAAAAAGAAAATCAAAGAGACACCATTTTGGATGACCCTAAGAAACCCACAGGCAGGGCTAAAGAGAAGGCTCAGCCATGAAGAGCACTAGTTGCTCCTGGAGAGGACATGGTTAAGCTCCCAGCATCCTTATGGTAGCTAACAACCACCTGTAAATCCAGTTTCGGGGGGATCCAATGCCCTCTTGTGACTTCTGTAGGCATCAGACACACGTGTGGCGCACATACATACATGTAGGCAAAACAGTCATACACATAAAAGATTTTAAAATGTTTTTTAAAGATAGAAACCATTTGCATATGGTATATTCTGCTGATCTGAAACAAGGTCACTCCCTCGGCATTCCAAAGCCAGCTGTGGGAAAACTGACATACAGGCCATCGGGGTGACCTAAGCCCTTAGAGTTTCCTACATCTTCTTCCCACCTCTTTCATCCCCTGAAAGCAGCAACCAAAACACTACTGCCATAACTCAGAGGAGCTGGAGTCTGTCCCAATGAGGGCTCACCGTGTAACAAGTGGACAAGTAATGGTCCCCAATTGTAAATCATCTCTGTTGATCATGGCAACAGCTGCCTGGAGCTCTCTGCTCACCACATTCAGCTGGATCTCTGCACATCGGCTTTTAATTTCACAAGTCTTCACCATGTCCTCCATGTAGCAGAAAATGCTCTAGAGGACCGTAAACTATTAACTCGTCTGAGTCTTGGAATAGTCTTAGGAGGCTGGAGGGATTTGGGACTTTCCCTTCTGAAAACTGTGGCATATGAGCCAGATGTAGCAGAGAGCTGGGCCTCCAGTTAGGTCTAGCTCCATCATAGAAAGTATCACCCGGAGGCTCTGGCGTGATGTGTTAGCTGGAATAAAGGTGCTTGCCACAAAGGCTGGTGGCTCCAGTTTGATCCCCAGGGCTCATATGGTAGAAGGAGAGAGCTGACTCCTCACAAGCTGTCTCCTGACCTCTACACCCACAGGGCATACATCACCCACCCACACACACACTCCATATATAAAGAAATATAAAAGAATAAAATAAATGGGACTTGATGTGTCACCATAAAATAATGATCTCTCTCTCTCTCTCTCTCTCTCTCTCTCTCTCTCTCTCTCTCTCTCTCTCTCTGTCGTTAAATTGAGATTTACAAAGTACACTCCAGAATACTTTTTTTTTTCATCCGTTACTCCCACCAGGTTTATACCTTGGAAACAAAGAGGAAAAGAGACCTTTTTTGAGTCTATGTTGGGGTTTCTACAATAAGACGCATGAACAAATGTAACTCTGGAAGGAAAGGGTTTGTCTCATCTTACAGTTTGTAGTCCTTTAACCAAGGATGTCAGGGCAGGAACTTAAGACAGGAGCCTGTAGGCAGGAACTGGGGGAGATGTTGTGGAGGGGTGTTGCTTACTGGCTTGCTCTCCATGGCTAGCTCAGCCTGCTTTCTTATAGCACCCAGGGGGCACCACCCACAATAAGCTGGGCTCTCCCACATCATTCATCAACGGAGAAAATGTACCTCAGGCTCATCCATAGCCAATCTGGTGGGAACAATTTTTTCAACTGAGGTTCCCTCTTCCCAAATTAATCTATCTGGTGTCAAGCTGACACAAAAGTAGCCAGCACAGACGGGTTTATAAAGTCAGCAGAAGAGAGAGCCAGGAACTCTATAACAACTGCCACACTCCTGCTTCTGACTTCAGCTGCATCCACTTGCCTCTGATGAAGATCCCCCAGAAATTTTGGGGGGGGGTATGGTAGGTTTAAGAAATGTCCTTAATGTATGTGTGGGGGGGGTGGGGGGAGTCTCACTATGTAGCCTTGACTGTTCTGAAGCTAGCTATGTAGACCAAGCTGGCCTTGAACTCATGAAGATCTGGCTGCCTCTGACCCCCAAGTACTGAGATGACAAGCATGTGCCACCACAACCAGCCTGTCCTCAAGTTCTTTAATATTCCTACCTTACATAGGTAGGGTCTTAGCTTGTGGTGGTGCACACCTTTAGGACCAGTACTTGGGAGGCAGAGGCAGGTAGATCTCTGTGGATGCAAGGACAGATTAGTCTACACAGTGAGATTCTGTCTCAAAACAATGGTTCCCAACATTCACATGGTGGCTCACAGCCCTCTGTAGCTCCAGTCCCAGAGAATCTGGCGCCCTCTTCTGGTCTTGTGGGCATTTGCACACACATGGTGCACAGATGTACATGCAGGCAAAAACACTCCTACACATGAAAATAATAAATAGATAGATAGATAGATAGATAGATAGATAAATAAATAAATAAATAAATAAATAAATAAATAAATAAATAAATAGAAAGCAATAACAAAAGAGGTGAAGTCTCTTTGACCTCCCCTCAAGTGTGGGGTGTTAGTGCTTTGCCCATGAGTAGCAAAGCAGGAAAGAGCGGGAACTAGGTCATAAAAGGCTGACTCCCTCTGTTAACAACCATGTGGGGACCCCCGTTTGGAAATGGATCTCCTAGTCCATCAGGACTTCAGATGACAACCATGTCAGTCAACAGCTTGATATCAACCTCATGAGCCCACCCTGAGCCTGAGTCAAGAAGCCAAGCTGTTCCTAGACTTCTGACCTTCAAAGTCTGTGTGGGAAAATTGGAACTTACTGCTTAAATCTGCTGACTTTTGGGGCAGTTTCCTGTCCAACAGTAACTAACACAGGAGACCCTGCCTCCTTCGTCCTGCTGTTGGTGTTCAGTCTTGTGCTGTAATGAAACCCACAGCGTTATTAGGTGGTGGGTCCTATGCCAGATCTACTAGTGGTGGTTAGGAAACAACTTGTGGAATCTATTCTCACCTTCCATCTTTATGGTCAGTTCCAGGAGTCAAACCCAGGTACCAGGCTTGGGTAGCAAGTGCCTCTATCCTCTGAGCCTCGTCTTGTCTCTGAGCCTCGAAGTTTATGATTATTAATAATGATTTTATAAAACTTTCTTCTGATGATTTTATTACTTGACGGACGGCAGTGGGGATTGAACCATGGACCTCAGTGTATGTAAGGAAAACTCTTTTCCTCTGAGCTACACCCTGAGCCCCGATGTTCACTATTTTTAAACTTAATTATTTTAAAGTAATTTGTTAGTATTTCATTGATGAGACCCTTCCTTCTATACAAAAGAGACCAGTTTGTATTTCTCCTTTCACTGGTCTCTAGTACTCAAACACTGTATTGACTCGACACCCTTGAGTCAAAGTCACCACTGACTGTCGGATGATAAAATATTCAGAGCTAAGAACTTTGTGCACACTATAACTCATAACTACTTTGGCTGTTGGACTATGTTTTTCTTTCTATGAAAGCAGTGTCTGTCTTGCTTATACTTAGAATTCTTGGCTGCTATTATAACACATAATAGGTGGGAAATGTGTCGGGTGAAACTAAATACAATATAAATATGGTCATTATAACCCATAAGGGGCTTTTAATATACTTAGGTTTAGAGAAGATACAACTTGTAACTTCTAGCTTTATGTTCATTTGGACACTTACTCAAACAGTTCTTTGTTAGATACCTACTAGGTACCGGACAAGCAACTGAAACATGAGACGGTTTTCAGCTTGAACAGGGGCCACATCTGACCACCCTCATCATCACTTCCGTGATTTGTGCTATCAATGTCTTCTGCTTAGGACAATAGGATTACAACACTGTAATCCTAAGTGGTCTTCCCTCATTCACTTTTCTCCCCATAGGAAAATCTCAACTGTGTCTAAAGGGATCCCAGGAAACCTGAGTCAGAGCACAATGTTCCTCTGAGCACACACTACTGGTGTATGCCCACATATGAGAGGCAGCAGGCTTGACCTTACAAGTCTTCAACTGAACTCGCATCAAGAGGTGGACTGTATGATGCTTGGTCAATAGGATGTGGTGTAGATGGGACACTGAGCTAGATCTGAGCGTGGTTGTTGGGAGGTTCTGAGATCTGCCTTTAGAATCCTGCACCTGCAGAGGGAACAGCAGGCAGGACTGCTGGGAGAGCAGGGTGGGGTGGGCCAGGGGGAACAGACCAGTCAGTTACCAACCAACTCAGCAGCTGAGAAGCCCAGATGAGGTCAGAGCTACTGCAGCCTTCTGGAATCTTCTGAATGACACTTAAGGCTCTCAAGATGTCTTTGGTATGTTACACAGTGGAAACTTATTGATAAGCCATCTCATTGAGAGAAAAAGTCAAGTGTTTTGCCTGGCACATGGTAGGTGCTCAAGAAACGTTTGATTAAATAATCAAGAACTTCCCAAATGCAGTTAGCATTCCAATGAAGAAAGTAAGTAACAAAATAATCAGCGGCTCCAGTAAGTGTTCTGAAACAATCAGGCAGTCACAGTGGAAATGGTCCATGGGTCTGTGGTTGGTTCCCCCATTACTTTGAAATAAGGCAAAAATCCTCCCAAATGGACTAATAGAACCTTGCTCAAGTGTGACCCCTTCACCGAGCCCTTCCTAACCAGCTTACAGAAGCAGCTGCCCTCAGAATCCTCCAACCCTGCTTTATCTGTGACAATCATCACCCCCTGATGTATTGGGTCAGTTCAGTTGTTTACTGTCTGCTCTCACCACTAAATACCCGTTTCGAAAGTGTTGACGTTTTTTATTTGGGGAAGTTTGTCCTTAGATCAATACTGTCATCAGGCAGAATTTTAATCGGTGGGTAATAAAATACTTTAGGAGTCATAACATATTGTCAGCCCTCTGATGATACAAGGTGAACATTTGAGCTGTACTGGGATATGGTAAGAACTCTTATTTTAATATGTGTGTTTGCCTGCACATATGTATGTGCACTATGTGGATTCCTGGTACCTAAGGAGGCAGGAAGATGAAATAGGATCCCCTGGAACTGGAGAAACAGATGGTTGTGAGCCTCTGTGTGGATGTTGGGAATAGAACCCAAGTCCTCTGGAAGAGCAGCCAATGCTACTAACTGCTGAGCATCTCTCCAGCCTGTTGTGAAAAAGATGACGTCCCGGGTTTCGGCACCAATGTTAGGGGAAAGATGAAGAGAGTGGGGGGGCATATGGCCCATGGAGGTGCAGCAAGGCCTGGGGGCAAGGGAGATACCTCTGGGGGGTCCATGTTGGGAATCCCTTCCCCCTGAGGGACCAGCCACATGATGGTATAGTACAGAATAGAGTTTTTTCAGGTCATGGGAGAGTTAAGAGGGTGGTAGAGGCAGGGGTGGGGGAGGGAGGGAGGGAGAGAGAGAGAGAGAGAGAGAGAGAGAGAGAGAGAGAGAGAGAGTAGAGGCTGGCCATAAGCACATGGAGGGAGAGGGGGGAAGGGCAGGGGAAGAGGAGGGGTAGGGGTGGGAGAGCAAGACTTCAAGAGAGGACGAGCAAGAGAGAGAGGACACTTTTATAGTGTCAGGTCATTGGGGCAGAGCATACCTGGCTATTGCCAGGTAATTGAGGGGTGGGGTTTACAGCCCCCAAACCTTTTTTTTTTTTTTTTAATAGCCAAAACACCAAGATGAGAGTAGGATTGTTCACTAAAACCACAAACATGTTCATGTCATGGGACACACAGCAAGCACAACCAGCCCCACAGCGTGCTTTACAGAGTGGGGACATTCCTATTCCAATTGTCTGAAAGGTAGTAGGCAGGGCGGGTTTTGGGTGTGGGGGGACTGAGTGGGGGTGGGAAGTAGGATAGGGCGTCGGGTGGATTCTTATCATGGCTGACCTGACTCCAAGTCAGAGCCTCTGTCACTCACTTTGACATTCTCTCCTCTTGGGTTCTGACCTCATTGACCCCTGAAGACTCAAGGTCAACCTTGAACTCCCACAGGAGCCTCTCCACAGAAGGTATTCTTCGTCTAGGGAGAATGGAAGTGCCCGGCTAAGAAAGCGGGATAGTAAACTTCTCTAGCATCTGTTCGAAAGCCTCCCAGAGACTCTCAGATAGCTCCAGCTTAGTGTTTGCTAGTCTGTAAAAGACAATGCCCTCCTTGCTTTTTGCCCACAGACCACCACAGTCTCCTGTAGGTGAATGAGGAAGGCCCAGCCTAAAGCGGGGTGGGCAGCTGCTTCA
The DNA here is from genome assembly GCF_963924665.1 of Micromys minutus. Taxonomy (NCBI): domain Eukaryota; kingdom Metazoa; phylum Chordata; class Mammalia; order Rodentia; family Muridae; genus Micromys; species Micromys minutus. The sequence continues at coordinate 229,681,158 of NC_137969.1, forward strand.
GGTGAAACCCAGAAAGGGTTTCCAGGCTTGTTGGTGTGTTTAGGTTTTAAAATCAAGGCTTCTGGCCTGGAGGCTCTTCTGCTGGGCCTCTGCTCTCTGCTCTTGCCATGTTGACAGCAGTGAACTTGCTAATTCTGTCTGGGGATTTTCCCTGCCAGGCTGTTTTTCTCCTTTATCTTCATCAATTGAAGAGTGCTCGATCTGCCTTTCAAACTGCCGGAAGATATTGGGGGTTTGTGTATTTTTTTTTTCTTTCACCTAATTCTACGTACGGTCTTTTCCCAGATGTGTATTTTCTAACTACCTTCTAACTTGTTGACGTTTCCGCCCATGTGACTTCCAGCTTGAATTACCAGAAACCACAAGAGAGGGCCTGCGCAAGCCCCAAGGCAAGCGAGATGTCCCTGTGGGGAGCAGTCCCTCTGCACCCCAGAAAGAAGAGGACACAGGGGTCTGTCGGAGGTAGCAACTGGGCAAGCAGGGGAGGCACCTGTGGAAGGTGGTGTACTGGTGGCACCCTAGCAGTCAAGAAGGGGAGCCAGCTAGTGAGAAGATTGCCCAGAGGCATCTGGGACGGTGTGGGAGAGCCCGGAAGATTACAACCATGCCTCACAGCTCAGACAGCAGTGATTCCAGCTTCAGTCGCTCTCCTCCCCCTGGCAAGCAGGTATACCCCCCTCCACCTCCCGTATGCCCTGCCTTCTGATTTTACTGGGATGGTAGAAGAGAGACAGGCTCCCCTGTCCTGCCCAGGGAGCTCTGGCGGGGGGTTTAGGGGGAGGGTGGGAAGGAAGTAGCTCGCCGGCAGGCGCTCTCTAGCATACTCTCTGGACGTGTGGTGTTTGCGATACAGTCTCAAGTGGTGAAGCCTTCGCATCCCGCCACAAAAGCCCCTCCCCCACCCCTTTCCAAGCTGTACTCCTCCTCTCTGCCACTTAGGTTCCCACCTTGAAACTTTCTAGGAAGCCGGGGGGGGGGGGGGGGGGGGGCAGGGTGAATATCGCAGAGCTTAGAAGTATGGTCAACCATAGCAGAGGAATGTTCCAGTAGATCGCTGCCGCGGGCTCCACCCAAATCCTAGAGCTGTTGCTTTCCAGGAAGAGCCAAGCAGCAAGACAGAGCCTAGGTCAGGGAAGAGAAATATAATGAACCAAAGCAAGGTAGGCAGGAGGGCAAGAGTGGCTAGATCTGCCTGCTCACTGCTTCTGTCACAACAGCCTGTGGGGAGGGAGGCTAAGCCACAACTTGTATCTTTTTTCCCTGTGGCTTCCAGATAGAAGAAAGAGGCCATGGTCCAGGAGACATGTCAGAGACCTTCACTAGTAGCTAAAATCATTATTGAAAAACCGGGGATGGAAGGAAAGATTCTGAGACTCTTAGACTCTTAAATGACACCAAGCCAAGATGTCTCAGTTTGAGAGATGACTCAGTTGGGATGCCTTTCCCACCTTGCAGTTCCCACATTCTTGATACCCCTTGCTCTGGAAATTTCTCCTCTTCATCCAGCAGTGACCCACCGATTAAACTTTTTTTTTTTTTTTTTTTTTTTTAACATCTCAGCTTAAAAACTTTCCTTAGCACACATATTGGGCTATAGCTCAGAGGTAGAGTGTGTGCCACACACACATCCCGGGAGCTACAATATGCTACAAACAAAATAAACGCACATACTATCTGAGTTCCTGCTCTCATATCTGTCACAAGCCCCTCACCCAAAACCATACTGATGGAGACGTCAAGAGGGAGATAGTCTCTCGCTCACTATAGCATCAGCACAACTCAGACTACCTGGAAGACGGTACCCTAGTCTTCTTAAGGAGGAAGTTACTCACAGCTTCCATGGTAACCTAGGCCATTGGTGCATTATATAGAAAGAGCACATCCTTGCTCTCTCTAACCCAGTGTCTGCTAGAATGACCTGGAAAGTTTGAGTAAAGAGGGAAGGGATCAGAGCCTGACCCAAAGACCTTCGCCTCTCAGGCCAGTGGCGTTGACTGAGTGGGGGCTGCAGAGGGGCTTCTCTTCCCTGATCTATAGCATAACTTTGAAGAGTACCCAAAGAGCACCTTGTGGCTCAGTAAAGCAGGTGCCCTGCACTTTGTAAATTGGTTCTTTTGGTACCTCATTTGTAGCAGGCATCATGTTCAGGACTAGGAAGGTCTCAAGATGGCTGCATAATGAAGGAGCGAATAAAAGAGAGATCTGAGGCAGTGCTCTCTGCCTAAAGGTATAGCACAATGAAATTAGTAGCCAAGAGAGAATTCTCAGAAAGGATTTAGAAACAGCACCAGACGATGTCATACCCCTGGATGTCATGACCTCAGGGACCAGGGTGGAGAACCTCACCTTCCTACTGTGTAAAATAGAAAAGGCTGCACCTGCTCAGAGAGCTGGGGAACTGTATCACACAGTCTCTGAAAGCACTTGTACAGAGGTTGGCACGTAGTAGATGTCAGCAAAGTTTTCAAAGAAAACAGAAAAAAGAACATCAAGACAGTTCTAGCTCACACACCCATGTGCACATGCACACACACTCACACACACACACACCTCACGTGCACACACACTCGCACACCCCACTGAGAGAGAGAGGCTAGAGTAGCTCTGGAGAGAACAGAAGTGATGGCGCAGACCCGGTTGTCTTAACTGGTGTTTCCCAAAGCAGCACTTCTGAGGCCTCAATTTCTCTTCACCTTCCAGTAGCTTTCCAAAAGAAAGCCACTGGAGACCCAAGGGCAGGTATGAGGGAATGCTGAAAAGAAATGTGTTTGGACAATACAGAAAGAACTGACTGGGAAGGAAGGAAGGAAGAAAGTGAGGGAGGGAGGAAGAAAGGAAGGAAACCAATGCCACAACGGTCGGTTTTGACTCGAAGAGAGGGATAATCAGACCCACCGGTGTTATCTCTGCTTCCCAGGACTCGTCCGATGATGTGAGGAAAGTGCAGAGGAGAGAGAAGAATCGCATCGCTGCTCAGAAGAGCCGACAGAGACAGACACAGAAAGCCGACACCCTTCACCTGGTGAGTACCCACACTTCTTACCATGCTCCTGTTCTTAGGCTCTGCTTCCCACACCAATGGGACTGTATGTAGGGCCCAGCTTTGAGGATTCTGCTAGGGTGGAGCTAAGTACTCGGGGAGAGTAAATAGAGGGCAAGAGCTGCTGGGGTCAGTTGTGGGGAAAGGCTCCCCTCTCTCTGCATGTATGAACTCATTCAGTAGCAGAGAACAGCACTGGAGGGTAAACCTTTCTAGCCCAGGATAATGCAAAGGTGGACGCATGGGGTGTTGGCAGCCTCCAGGCTTCATGAGAGGAAGAACCACCTGTGTGTAAAGGGACAGCAGAGCAGGTGCCTTCTGTTTGAGCCACTGTGAGGACACTGATTTGGGAGGAAGTTAGATATAAGTGCTTCGGGGAGCCCAGTCTTTCGGGACTGCACATCTCATCCCTCTGAAAGGCAGTGGTCTGACCCCCAAAACCAGTTGCCTTTGGGAGAAGGAGATCAGCGATGCTACCCTTATTTTTCCCTGAACATAGAGAAAGTTCTGTGTTGACATTTCTATTGCTGATGGGTTCTCTAGGAGCTGCTAAAGATAAAGGTTCAAAGCACTTACTTGGGACAATCACCATCCTGGTTGAGTGGCTAATAGCTTCAAACTTTTCTAGCTAGGAGGAATGAGCTACAGCCTCACCAGGGAGACCCACTGCCTGGACCAGAGACCCTAAGTTCTGGCTGGGCACTGTGCTCCCAACCTTTGTATCTTTCCTCTTTACAGTCTGCCCTTCACTGTGTTCTTGCTTAACTATTCCTTCTTCCTTGTACCCTTCTTCCTGCCCTTCCTCCTAAACCATTTCCAAACTGCCAGTACTCTAGAAAATTCCTTCAACGGTAAAAGTACAGTAAGCACCAGAAGCAAATAAGCCAATAATGACACTAATGTTTAGCTTGGCAAAGGGTTGCTTTAATCTTATCAGCGATAAATGATATGCGGCTGGGGAAATGGCTCAGTGGGTAAAATGCTTGCCATTTGAGCATGAGGGTCAGAGTCCCAGAACCCATATAACAGTCAAATGGGCAGGAGGCAGCAGTGGGTGGATGTCTATGAATTTGAAGCCAGAATAATCTATATAGTGAGTTCCAGGACAGCCAGGAATACATAGAGAGCCCCTGTATGAAAAAGAGAGAGAGAGAGAGAGAGAGAGAGAGAGAGAGAGAGAGAGAGAAGAAAGAAAGAAAGAAAGAAAGAAAGAAAGAAAGAAAGAAAGAAAGAAAGAAAGAAAAAAAAGAAGCAACTGAAAAACTTAACATGGCATCCTGACAGTGTAATCCCAGCTCATGGGAGGTGGAGACAGGGAACCTTAGAGTACGTTGGTTAGACCAGTCAAAACAGCAAGTTTCGGGTTCAGCAAGAGATGCCTCAGTTCTCAATTCGGAGGTTGGAAAGTGATTGGAGAAGATGCTGAAGTCAACTTTGGGCCTCACACATGCATGTGCACCCATGTACATGCATGTGCACCCATATACATGCATGCCCACATACAAGCAAACACATGTACACACCATGCAACAAAAGAATAAGTAAGACGTAGTTTTAAAAGACAAAAAGGGAGGATAACACCACTTCTTTTAGCTATAAGGACACTGAGAACAGCATGCCCTACCCTCTGTGCCTGTGTCTTGTTTGGTAGGTTCTTAATAGACACTCCAGTATGTGCTAACATCATTCTTGGTTGGCAACTCTGCATCAAGCTGACAAGAAGAAGAAGAAAGAGCAGCCAACACAAACAGACCTACGGGCTGAGTGTTCAGTGTCTGCCCAGTTCTCAAACACTTCCTGATTTCCTTGGGGCTTAAATCTTACAACACTGTTTCCAGCTGATTTTTATTACTTGAATCCAGTTTCTGTTTAATATTCCATAGAACAACAAGGCCACATTGATAATAGGATAAACTCCTTTTTGTTTGTGTGAGTAGACAATGCCCTGGATGGGCAAACTCTTGTAAGCTGTATACATTTGCAATATTAAATGAAGAAGAAAGCTGAACTCAGCCTCTCTGTGGCAGGGAGGCCAGAGTCTGCAATTTTCTGTCTGTGGGACTGGGCCAACATGCATTTGCCGTGGTCCTTAGCTATAGAACGGGAAATGGCAGGAACTGCTGATAGAGACCGTGCAGGTGAAGAGCTCTGTATGGTTCGGGCATACGGTGAATACTCAAAAGATTCAGTGCAGGCACATGTATGTGCATGTATGTACATATGCATACTTTTATATATAAAATGTACACATATTTCTCAGTATGCATATATGCATATTATATATGTGTTGTGTGTGCCCTGTATGTGTGTGTCATGTGGGTGCACACGTATGTGTGTGCCGAGAGACTTCTTAACAGCTGCAAAGCTCAGACACATTTGATCCCTGAGAATCCTCTGTAGCACTCACTCCGGCAGAAGGTCCCCAGTGCACAGCCAGTCGCTTCTAGTAGCAGAGTGCTGCCTCTGTCTTGACGGGAGAAGTGTGTCCCTGTCTCCAGCCACAGGCTGCCTCCCTGTAGATTCAGTCCCTTGGTCTCTGTTGCCTAACGTCTGTGAGAGTAGGAGAGACTTACCATGAAGCATGTTGGATATCTGTCTTATCCTCAAGCATGGTGACGCTGATTGCTTTTTAAATGACAGAGGTGGGGAGGAGCCTGCTGTGACAACCGTGTTACAATGTCCCCAGCAATGTCTCTGCACAAAATGCATTTGTGACTCTGCTCATAATCATGAGATGTGCGTGATGATTTCTAAGACACAGATATAAACACAAGATAATTAGGATGGCGTTTCCACCTAGTCTGAGAGGTTGAGTCATGCAGTAAATACAGTGGGACACCTGGCGAGTCACTGGAAGAGGAAAAGGCTGGGTCCCTCTTTCCTTATGCAACACACAGACAGTTTAGATATTTTAAGGAAACCAAAGAAGTCTTAGGGGAAAATGATATTTGAAAATGTATCTTGGCATAAAATTTTTTTCAAATAAGATAGAAAATAATAAAAGAAAATTGATAAACATGATTTATACACACATAAAAAAATTGGCCTTTAATCCTAGCACTTGGGAGACAGAGGCAGGTGGATCTCTGAGCTTAAGACCAGCCTCATCTACATAGTGAGGCTCCCATCTTGAAAAGTGGATAAAGTTATTTAAATTCTGCATAGCTCAAAACATGATATGCAAAATCAAAGGCAAATAGAAAGGCAGGAGAAATTATCTAGAAAGCCTATGAGCGAAAAAAGGCACCTTTACTGCGCATGTGCAGACTCGTGAAAAAGGCACCTTTACTGCGCATGTGCAGACTCCACGATGAGGAAAATGATTGGGCACAAGGAAAAATGACTATAAAGTGTCAGACAGGGAGAAATAGAATGCGTCTAAGCATGTAAGGACGTGGCAGGCCTCCTTGGGAAAACGTTAGTTAGGGCAAATGTGAGACTTCTTTGCCAGGCTGACAGGTGAAAGATGGAGCTGACCCGGGAAATGGCCAGGGAAGAGGGAGCACCACATTCCCTTAGCAGGGCAAGTTGCTATAACCCCTAAGATGGCAGCGTGACCAGGCCCACTCAGGTGGCAGGTGCACCTTCCCTGTCTCCCAGCGGTGTGTCATCAAGAATCTATTCACACCACAGATGCTGCAGCTCTCTGCACGGAGTGGGAGTCATTGCTGTGGTTTGTTTCTCTTGGTTTTTGCTTAGTGGTACTGGGTGGGGATTGAACCCAGGGACTTGTACACGGGTAGGCAGGTGCTCAACTGCTGAATGACTGGAAACAAGTTAAATGCATTAGGAGAATGGGGGTTGAATGAATGCTATTGGTCCATTCTGAGTGTACTATTATGAGTTGTGTTTGGTCCCATGGCCATGGGTGCTAGAAATTGAACTCAG